>NC_085140.1:331625952-331840066 GCF_024139115.2 Armigeres subalbatus
AGAGCGTTCACCCAGAAATCCCGCCTGGTACTGCCCCACGAACTCTCTTGCAATTGGTGTTAGTCGACGGCATAAAATTTGGGAGAGTACCTTGTAGGCGGCGTTCAGCAATGTGATTGCGCGGTAGTTGCTACAATCCAGCTTATCGCCCTTTTTATAGATGGGACTTTCTTCTTTTTTTATTCCATACTTTATTTGTTAGGCACTCTGTGTTTCTTAACCGCTACTGTCCGGTGATCTACTGTGGTACTCTGCTGTACAAAATCCACACAGAATCTTTTTAGACATTCATTATTGTTATCATTGCCGGGTCCAGCTCATCGTGAGTCCATTGTGTCCATTTGTCCATATCGTGTATCCAATTGCTCGTTGCATTGTTTTGTTTCCATTTATCCGGGTAACGTTGGAGAAATGCCTCCGAGAAGAACAATTTTGTTAGTCGTCATCGGGCCAGCCGTGTCGGTGAGATGCCACCGTTTGGATTGCACCTCCAGCGACTGACAAGGATTTGGTGAAAGGGCTGGGAATCGAGCCCATGACCGTCCGCTTATAAGGCGAACGTGTAGCCAACTACGCTACAGGAACAGGACCCCAACGGAAACATCTTATTTTAAACATTTATTTATAAATTTGATTTCTACTAATTTTAGAGTGCTTGTGAGTCCAAATACTGTCCCTGTCTGGGAATTAAATAATTAGATCATTCTGCCATTTTTATACAAGCTGCAGTTTTGCGGAAAACTTCGAGTTCATATTAAATATTATTACCACAATGCCGTAGAACTTGCATCAAAATCGTTGTTAAAATTATAAACATTTTGTGTAATAACAACAGTAAAGCTATGTCCATTTAGAATCCGGAATCATTTATTGTATTGTAGCGGCACGGAAAGTGACCGCTGCAAGAATTCTTTTATTGCGGTTTGTCTACCTAGGCGCCCACTTGCTGTGGTATAAATTTCACGAAGTTTCGTGCAGCGTGTCAAAAATTATTCCAGGAAGCCGAAAGGAGAGAAAAAAGTCTGCACACCCACGTTGATAATCCTGCTCATCGACGATGGAACCTACGTCAAAATGGATTTCGGACAGCTTCCTAGCCAAAAATTCTACATGGTGATGGCACGAGGAGTAGTTCCTGCGAAGTTTATGTTTGAGTTTAGGACAAACTTGCAAAAAAAACGGATGTTTTTGGCAAGGGATATGCAACTGTGGGGCAAAGACCTAAGTGTTTGTGACGAATAAGACGATGGACTCGAAGCTGTACAAGGAGGAATGTCTCAAAAACCGCGGTCTACCTTCCATTAAGCCCATAAAGGTCCCGTGAAGCTTTGACCAGATTTGGCGAGTTGCCACTACAGCCGGGAAGTCATCCAGTGGTACCGCGATAATAACGAAGATTTCATCGATAAAAACATAAATCCACGCAACTACCCACAGCTCCGGCCCATCGAGACATTTTAGGCAGTAATGAAGCGGAAGTTTAAGAAAAGTGGAAAAAGTGGGAAAATAGCTCGGGACGCGACTCAGATGACCAAAATGTGGAACAACAATGCCAAGGAAGTTGACTCCAGAGGTGTGCAACTTTTGATAAGAGGAATAAAGAAGAAGGTGCAAATTTTCACTAGAAACAAGAAGAAATTATTTGTATCATTAATTTTTCCTTAAAGTACAGTGAATTACCCTTGTTTTGATGTATTAACCTTCTTTGTACGTCATCCCGTTACCGAGACACCTATTTTTTATTATTTTTTTTTTTTTAACTAGTTTTATTTGCTAATTATCTAATACATGCATTCATCTCTTAGACTAGGTGTTCCGTGTTTTCTTAACACTATCATCCTTATTTGCTATGTTTCATTTTTAGTTATTATGATTACATTTCAATTGCCTCTGGCAGTTAGGATTTTTCCTTTGGTTGAATTGAACCATGTAGGAATTACAATGTTTTCAACTTAAACTAATCTTAACCTATTTTATACTAAGGGTACAAGGAGCTAATCATTGCAATAGAAGATTGCAACGATTTTTGTCTAAAATTGGAAATTATTTTATTGGACATTTATTGCAATGTCTCAATATTAAAAATTCTATGAAATTCATTGGTACTATACCGCGGAGGCAACTTCAGAATCATTTCCAAAATTTTATTTTGAATCCTCTGAAGTGCCTCATATCTGGTATTGCAGCAACTAGTCCATATTGGTATAGCATACAACATGGCTGGCGTAAATTTTTTTTTTAAATCAAAAATTTGTTCTTAAGACAGAGTTTTGATTTTCTGTTTATAAGTGTCTACACTTAATATATTTGTTACTTTTTGCTTGAATGCCTTCAATGTGATTTTAAAAAGTTAATTTTGATCTAGCAGAAATCCTAAATATTTAGCTTCGCTAGACCAATTAATTGGAACCCCATTCATAGTGACAATATGTCTGCTAGAAGGTTTCAAATAAGAAGCTCTCGGCTTATGTGGGAAAATTATAAGCTGAGTTTTGGAAGCATTCGGGAAATTTTCCATTTTGCAAGTAAGTGGAGAAAATATCCAAACTTTTTTGCAATCTACTACAAATGACACGAAGGCTACGCCCTTTGGCTGAGAGACCTGTGTCATCTGCGAACAAAGATTTTTGACACCCTGGTGGTAAATCAGGTAAGTCAGAAGTAAAAATGTTATACAAAATGGGCCCCAGTATGCTGCCTTGGGGGACACCAGCCCTTACAGGTAATCTATCAGATTTAGAATTCTGATAGTTTACCTGCAGTGAGCGATCTGGGCCCTGTAGCATAATCAGACTAATAATATTAGCTACAAGTTACAAGTTACAAGTCGGAAAATTACAAGTACTTGTAATTTGTGTTGCATAAAAGTGATTCGCCAACTAATAATATTAGTACTTGTATTATTAGTGAGGTTGAAATTACAAGTCTGTCAGGTTCATTTACCTGTCAAAATTCATCCGACAGTTCACTGTCAATGCGGCGATAAATGATTTGTTTATGTTTTTTGCAAGTTTGTGCATAGAATACTGGGATAGGTATACACGGAACACGAATTTATTATAGTTCTCTCTTTAATTTATTGATTCCGTGGTTAAATCCGGTTTCGTGGTATTGGCATTTTTTACAAAGAAAAAGTATTGCACACTGGAGTGATTTTTACGTGGTTTTTATAGGGGGATTTTGGGATTGACATGGGTTTTAATGATAATGATATGGAAATGCTAATATCATCTTCCAAACTTGGACGTACATGTTCATGATAGCATTAGAGGCGAAAGTATAGAATTGATAGTTCCGTTAGGATACGGCAGCCATGAAGAATGTTTTTATAGAAGTCGATTTGAAAGCGAGCGGAGGGCAATATTTGTTATGGCACATATCACACGACCTTCCTTTTGCCAAGCTCCCGTATGAAGGGGACCAAATTTCTAATATGACGACCTTCTGATGTCATATTAGAAATTTGGAGACAGTACTCGTCGATAGCAAATCCTTCCGCACGCGATTTCTTAACAGATAAATCATCTCAAAATACTTACTGATGATAAATTCGCTTCCAATTTTATTTAAAATTTAAGTAGTTTTTCCTTCCATGATTGGACATGCATGGCAAATCCCAAGATTGTTAAGTACAACAACCCACATTCGAGTTAAATAAAGTCAACTTAACCCTTAAATGCGCAATGTTGTTTTAAAACAGCAAACCTAAAATGCCTTTAATGTTAATAATTTCAATGGTTATTTACGTTAAAAATATTTCCGACGATTTCTAAAAAAATCGCTGTGCGCCTTCAAGGGTTAAGGTAAACTAAAGTTACTAAACTCTGCTTTGGTTAATATGTTTTTACGTGGATTGGTAAATTACGTGTTAGAAGAGTCCTTTTTCACAAATTTGTGTAATTGGGCCAAAGTACGGTTTTAAGCGAAAACAACCCACTTTTGAGAAGTTGATGCCGCACCATTTGAATACTTGATGTCAGCATTTGTGGTTCCTCCATCAGAGTTATCCAAAAAACATCATAATTCTCAGTTTTGTATTGGAATGAGAATGGTATGGTAATGTAAACCGCTTTGAATAAAAGTTTCTTTCTTTGTTAAGTCGTTAAAAACAATAAAACGATGTAGGGGGAAAGACGGCTTTGGCAGGTTTTGTTCTATTATAGGCAGGGGGGTTTTTGTCGACCAAATTTTATGAAATTTGGCCACAATATTCTTTGATATGCAAAGAATGTTTAGGCCAAATTTGAGCCTAGTCAGTCATAAAAAAACCCCCTGCCAATAATAGAACAAAACCTGCCAAAGCCGTCATTCCCCCTATATTTACTTTGCACAGCTGAAATAATAAAATAAAAACTACTTGTAAATTAAATAACCACAGAGTCCACAAGCCAACGCTAATAATTTGTACTTGTATTTTCTTTATGCAACATTTACTTGTAAATTCTGCTAATATTATTAGTGCGCTTTACTTGTAATATTAGACTTGTAAATTAATACTTGTAGAATTATTATGCAACAGAAAACTACAAGTTACAAGCTACTCTACTAATATTATTAGTATAATTGATTATGCTACAGGCCCCTGATAAATAATTTTGGATCAGTTTAATGATGTACAGAGGAAAATTAAAATTCATCAATTTTACAATCAAACCTTCATGCCAAACACTGTCAAATGCTTTCTCTATATCAAGAAGAGCAACTCCAGTCGAATATCCTTCAGATTTGTTGAGCCGAATTAAGTTCGTAACTCTTAATAACTGATGAGTGGTTGAATGCCCATGGCGAAAACCAAATTGCTCATCAGCAAAAATAGAATTGTCATTAATATGAACCATCATTCTATTTAAAATAATCTTTTCAAACAGTTTGCTTATTGAAGAAAGCAAACTGATTGGGCGATAACTAGAAGCCTCAGCTGGATTTTTGTCCGGCTTCAAAATTGGAACAACTTTGGCGTTTTTCCATTTATCTGGGAAGTATGCCAATTGAAAACATTTGTTAAATAAATTAACCAAAAAGGATAAAGAGCTCTCAGGAAGTTTTTTGATAAGTATGTAGAAAATACCATCATCACCCGGAGCTTTCATATTTTTAAATTTTCTAGTAATAGATCTCACTTCATCCAAATTAGTTCCTAACGAAGGGTCAAAAACATTATCTTGGTTGAGAATGTCTTCGAAGCCTCGTGTAACCTGATCCTCAATTGGACTAGTGAGACCTAGACTAAAATTATGGGCACTCTCGAACTGCTGAGCAAGTTTTTGAGCCTTTTCGCCATTTGTTAATAAAATTTTATTTCCCTCTTTAAGCGCTGGAATTGGCTTTTGAGGTTTTTTAAGAATTTTCGTTAATTTCCAAAAGGGTTTCGAACTGGGATCCAACTTCGAGACATTATTCTCAAAGTTGGTATTTCTCAGAATAGCGAAACGTTTTTTAATTTCATTTGCAAATCTCGCCAAATAACTTTCAACGCGGGATCGCGAGTTCTTTGGTATTGCCTTCGCCTCACATTTTTAAGACGGATCAGTAGCTGAAGATCGTCGTCAATAATAATGGAGTTGAATTTAATTTCACATTTCGGAATTGCAATGCCTCTGGCGTCAACAATTAAATGTGTCAAAGATACATTTGAACATTAGTCCATGAACGGTGTTTGGGATTGAAGTCACCAGTTACGAAGAATTTTGATTTGTTGCGAGTCAGAATTTGAAGATCAGCTTTTAACAAATTCTTTTGCTGCCCATTGCATTGAAAAGGCAAATAGGCTGCAATGAAGGAAAATTGACCAAAATTTGTTTCAACAGAAACTCCCAAGGTTTCAAAAACTTTGGTTTCAAACGAAGAAAATAATTTATGTTTGATACGTCTATTAATGACAATGGCGACCCCACCACAGGCGCTGTCAAGACGATCATTTCTGTAGATAAAATAATTAGGATCTCTTTTAATGGAGAGTCCGGGCTTTAAATAAGTTTCTGTTATAATGGCAATATGCACATTATGAACTTTTAGGAAGTTGAGTAATTCATCTTCCTTACCCTTTAGAGAGCGGGCATTCCAATTTAGAACTTTCACACAATTATTTGGATCCATTGAAACGGAGTCCGATAACAATTTTTTGTGTGTACTTTATACCAACCTGAACAGCTTCAGGAATGGTATTTGCTTTGAACATTGCAGCAATCATGTGATGCAATTGTTCAGTTAAAAAATCAAAATCGGAAGCAGTCAGCTACCTGAATCGGCAACATGACCGTTATTTTCCGTTGGGACATGGGTATAAACCTCATTTTGAGAAGAGAAATTTTGTCTACCAGCAGCGATGTTTGCATACGTAGGTACATTGGAAAAATTGGAATTTACTGAAGTGCTTGCTATCCGTTGACGAGCGGCAAAATTTGTTTGTGAATTGTGGTGGGTATGAATTGCTCGACCGGTAACCGGTTTCGAAATTTGAGCGTTTGAAAAATTTCTACCCGTCGAATCTGGGATCCGATTGGAATTTCCCGTCAATTTTGCACGGGAATTCAAAACTTTTTGGCGTGAAGGGCATTCCCAGAAATTGGATTTATGATTGCCCCCACAATTTGCACATTTAAATTTATTGAATCTTCTCTCACAGGACATGCGTCCTTGGCGTGAGAGGTTCCACCACAAATCATGCATTTAGCATCCATGTGACAATGTTTGGTTCCATGACCCCACTTTTGGCATTTACGGCACTGGGTGGGGTTTTGAATTTCCCCAGGCCTGCGGAAATGTTCCCATGTAACACGGACATGAGACATAATACAGGCCTTTTCCAAACTTTTCATATTATTTAGTTCACTTTTGTTAAAATGAACTAAATAAAATTCTTGAGAAATGCCCCTCTGGGAAGTACCAGAGTGGGATTTCTTTTTCATCTTAATTACTTGGACTGGTGAAAATCCAAGTAATTGAGAAATTTCAATTTTAATCTCATCCAGTGATTTATCATCACTGGGAAGACCTTTCAAGACGACTTTGAACAATCGCTCAGTTTTGTCGTCGTATGTGAAGAATTTATGGCGCTTCTCAGTTAAATACTGAAGAAGACGTTTGCGATCGTCAAAGGATCCCGGCAAAACGCGGCAGTCACCCTTCCTAGCAATCTGAAATGAAACCTTGATCCCCTGAAGGTTACTCAAAATCTCATTCCGGAAGCCAGAAAACTCGGCAACAGATACCACAATTGGCGGAATCCTTTGCTTTTTCGCATGAATCGAATCACCTGGGCTAGATGTAGATTCGATTTGCTCCATTTCATCATTAATAAAATCGAACTGATTGCTCAGTTCGATAGGAGAAGAATTATTTTCAATGCGTTAGAAGGAATATCTGAAATTTCCAGCTTCCTTCTATTTTTTGGGACGGTCTTGAAACCTTGTTTCTTCTAAGAAAGGGGAGAATTCAGAGACTCACCCTTCCTCTTGTTTTTATTAATGCTCATGCCTGAGCGTGGATACCCGACCTTCTAAGAGGTTTTTCCCAGAACGGTGTCCCTGCAGGATTACCACCGCTTGTCGGAATTTTACTTCCGCAAACGGGTCCAACGTAAAACGAAGGCACGGGTCCTTGCAAAGATCGTAACGGGATCAGTGGGTACAAATAGCGCTAAGAAGCACCGTTGAAATTAAAATAGCTTCGGGTAGTATTAAAAACTTCCTTCCGCAAAGAGAGAAAGAACCGCACAGCACGAAAGCACGATGAGGTCTGAGATGTTTTTATTATTCCGGATTCTAAATGGACATAGCTTTACCTGTTCTCCTGAAGCCGGGACATTTACGTACTATAAGATTCCGGCCAAACCAGTGGCCTCTTGTTAAGTTTATTAATCCTCTCCTTAGTTACGGTAAAGCTGAGAGTGACTAGGAATAGTAATCCTCATGTTTTATTAATTTTCCTGATTTTGATAACATTCCAGATTTCAAACGAAAAACATGAGTATCACTAGTGTTCAATCTATGGATTACACCATAACATTGACAATGTAATTTACACTTTATTGCAACTAGAAGTCACTATTTTGTCATTTATCGCTACCAGCTCTGCCTTAAGGAAATTCTTTCAGAAATTCCTGTTGGTGTTAAACTTAATTTCAAAACAATAAAAAAAAACTTTAGCTTTAGAACACTCTCCAGAAAATCTTTGAGAACTTCCTACAGGAAATGTACATTGAGGAAATATTTAGTACATTCCCCAGTCAGCTGAAAGAGTTTTTCAGAAAATTCTTTTGAAGTTTTTCTGGAATTTCTTGGAAAATCCCTTTAGGGAATCTTTAACTATTTCGTTGAAAATTCCATCAAAAAATTCTTTCAAACTCGTGCTTGTTTTCAAAATATGAAAAAAAAATTCCATGGTTTCACTTGATACGGAGGAAATATTCACAAAGCAATTTAAAAATAATCAATGTTTCCCCGAATAACGGTACCACAGTTATTTGTTGGAAGCTTTTCTATGCCTATCATTGCTTGAATGCGTATCTTGTGTGGCATGCACAACCATGTCCAGGAAGTCGAGTATGTTTCTCACCCGAGAACATCGTTGACCGAATCGAGAATCGAACTGGCCTTTCCCGGGAGACCCTAGTCCTGCACTTGATTTCATCATTATTTATGTAGTAGGTATAAACATCTGTAAAATCAAACTAGGAATTCCAGGCATATATAGTCCTTCCTGAAACTTAAAACTTTTCACCTTCCGTAGTCCATAGATTTCCATAAAACGTGCCTTGAAAGTTGTGATTTTATTACTCATATGGATCACGATATTCTGTTAATGCCAATACACCCGGATAAAAAATATGATTAAAATATCATAAATTTTACTGTTACATCACCAATCAAAACATAGTAGTTACCATTGAATGTAATGGAATTTCAACAATTAAATCACATCAGAAATAATGGTTTTCCACGATAAAATGAATAGTAAATGGGACTTTTACAATAAAAAAGGGGGGTTGTTATGTATCTTTACAATAAAAAAATCGAAAATTTTCCATACAAAATTCAGAGCAAAACAATTGATTTAACGGTTCTTTAATGGGATGAATTCGAAGGACAAAACCATAGAAAACAATGTGTTTCAAATGTTTTCTATAACGTTTTTTATTGTTTTACAGTAAAAATACAATACGTTTTGGAATACATTTCACACTAATATAAAGAGCCCCGCACATAGGATACGTTTGCGTTGCGTTTGACACATTTCCCATGGGAAAACTGTCAAACGCAACGCAAACGTATGCTATGTGCGGGGCTCTTAACAATAGAAATTCAATACAATTAATTGTTTTACGGTTTATTTTATTACTTTGATTTGAAATTTAATTCGAATTTTAGATTTAGATATTTTATTCTATTGTTGAGCGCTCTTCATAGCTTCTCATTGGCCATGCCGTAATGCTACGTTTAGACAAGGCAATTAAATTGAGCAAGTCGCTTGAATCGAACGCGAACTGAACGTGTAAACACCCTAATTCAATTCACTTGAACGAAAAAAAAAGTTGAACATGTTCAACTTTTGGCAAGTCAATTGAATTCAACTGAGTTGTTCAATTCACTTGCCCTGTCAAAACGTAGCATAATGCAACAACTCAGTTGAATTCAATTGACTTGCCAAAAGTTGAACATGTTCAACTTTTTTTTTTCGTTCAAGTGATTTGAATTAAGGTGTTTACACGTTCAATTCGCGTTCGATTCAAGCGACTTGCTCAATTCACTTGCCTTGTCTAAACGTAGCATAAGTGTTGCTGCTTCGCCTCCGCCTCCGAAGAGGCGAAGAATGAACCATGAGCTCGCCCAACTCTACGGCGAACCCAGTATCCAGAAGGTAGCTAAAGCCGGAAGGGTACGATGGGCAGGACATGTTGCAAGAATGCCGGACAGCAACCCTGCAAAGATGGTGTTCGCATCCGATCCGGCAGGTACGAGACGGCGTGGAGCGCGGCGAGCGAGATGGGCAGACCAGGTGCAGAACGACTTGGCGAGCGTGGGGCGTATCCGAGGATGGAGAGATGCGGCCTCGAACCGTGCATTGTGGCGTCAAATTGTTGATTCAGTGTTATCTGTTTAGATGTTAACTAAATAAATGAAAAATGAAATGAAGTGTTGCTGCTGGTGAAGAGTGGTGATGTTCGTATATGGCGGCGCTGATTGTGGCCGCTGTCTTTCGGCATCCTTTCCAATTAACCATGCTTTAGAACTTCCGTGGAGATGCGCCTGTGGATGATGAACATTATAAAAGAATGTCAATGTTCTTCGAGAGTACATAGAAAATATAAAGAAAAGTTACCTTTATCAGCGGTTGGTATGACGGCTGTTTCCAGTGAGCTTCATAGTTCTGAAAGAAACAAGTCAAACAAAATATTAACTAAAACGTCAGATTTGCTTTGGCGATAACAATCAAAAACCCCCCCGGGAAGCGTTTTATAGATTTCCCCGCATGGTCATTTAATTGAAATCTTCAGGTGCTAACAACACTTACAAGTACTAACCACCATTACAAGGCACAGCAGCCAATGATCCATTAGTCAACCACTATCAGAATTTAAAAGAGCAGGAAGCAACGAAGAGTCCTGCACTTTGACTGTTCGATTTTTTTATTTTTCCCTAGCCGCAAACAAAACATTACACGCTTAAATGGAATTAGTTTTCCACTGAATAAAAAAAAAATTAAAAAAACTTATTTTTTTATTAATTTTAATTGTTGTAGAAATACGGTATTTTAAGATCTGCAATATAATTTATATATAAAAAACCAAAATAAATATTTTTTTTTTTTTTATTGTTATTGTCTTCATTATAATAAATACTTCAAAAATTAATTTAATTCAGATTCTAATCTTTTAAAATTGATTTTTGGTGAACAAAATGGACTAATTTAAAAATTTGGTCAAAAGTTTAATTAACATAAGCGAACCATAATAATATTATAAAATGTATTGGTGACATTTGGATTTATTGTTCTTTTGAGGTAAATACAATATAGATGTTTTTCAACCGTAGATAATCTACATTAAACGAACAGTCGATTGTATTGTTTACCATTCAATCTATAATATTCCAATGGATTAAACCATACAAGGTACTGTAAATTTTTATCCGGGCATTTTATTTCGCATTTAGTGCTTTAGTTCACCCCACCATTTCGAGTTACAACATTTTCCGTGTACTTTAGAGCAATGCTCTTCTGTATACATAGGGGGAAAGACGGCTTTGGCAGGTTTTGTTCTATTATTGGCAGGGGGTTTTTGTCGACCAAATTTTATGAAATTTAGCCACAATATTCTTTGATATGCAAAGAATGTTTAGGCCAAATTTGAGCCTAGTCGGTCAAAGCCGTCATTCCCCCTACTAAGAGTAATGTTAAAAACGTTCACATATGTTTATAGATTAACGATAATCTGATGACTTTTAACTATCTTACTGGAAAATTGAAAGATTAACAACTTATACTAAGCGATATTGTCTCTTCCATTAATCATCTAGCCACGTTTGTCTATTGAGAGGAAGGCCCCATTCCAACCAGCTTTGAATATTTACCTCAACATAATAAGATTTTATCGAATCAATTAAAATCTTCTAAACCGAAAATAACTTCATCTATGTGGTTGGTTTGGTCGTCGCTCATGCTTCGTGGCCTGGCCTTGGCAGATAGCTATTTGTTGCTGTTCGCTCATTCCGTAAAGCATCGTCAGGTTTGTGCATGGTTGGTCGGGCCGGTGCGGTGCCTGTTGACAACGGTTACGGCTTATCCGGATGGGGAACGGTTCGTTCCAGAGCAGGAGTAATCCAGCCAACCGGGCGATGAAGTGATAATGAAAGAAATAAATGAATTAAAGGGCTGATTGTCTAATGGTTCCGAGAGCGCTTTTACGGCGCCGAAGGGTGGTGGTCCCATTTTTCATGTGGGAAATTTATTATGAATGTTCGAAGGGTGAAATTCGGGCGGAGGAAGTTTGTTCCTTCGATGAGAAAGTGGGACTATTTCGGGGAAACTTAATTAGGTTTGTTGTATTGGGTTTATTGGGGAAACGTGTGAAGCTACAGACTAGTGCGCTATACGATTAGTGGGGGATGCACACTGGTTCAGAAGCCCCCAAAACGTGCGTTTTTTAGTATTCGACCTGAAAACTACATTTTAGAGTCATGATGTCTTCAGAAGAGTTGAAGGCTATTTCTTGGGCTTTCTTTTGATAAGAAAATATCAATGATCTATCCACCTTGAAGGGCGGTATGGAATAAAAAAATTACGCAGATGTACAAAAGCAGTGGTTGTTCTCTGCAATGTTATAAAGAATGTGAATTGGAACATCTTTTCTGAAGACACAATATTGGACTAACGGTTTTGTAAGGAATTAGAGCACGTTTTGTATGAATGACCCCCAAAAAATCATATTTTGAGCATAACTTTTTAGAAAATGGTTTTAGCACTATGGTTTATTCTAGAAAGTTGTGCATAATGACAAAAAACATGTTTGTCTAGAAGACTACTTTGATCTATCTTGAAACCTGTCAAAGTTATTAAGGAATCTTTAGAAAAAATAGTAAATTTTCACATCAACACACCATGAAAAGCGGCAAGAGGCGGCAAGCCAAACAGCCACCATCTGAAGGATTCGGTTTTAAGCTACCGAATGCACAATGTTTTGTTTTGTTCCGTCGTGTTTCACTATTGTTTTGAATCAACTTAAAATAGTCCTTAATGTACGTTTTTCAGTACAACTGTTACGTAACCAATTAAAAAGTGGCTAACATGATTGGTTATTTATTGCATAGTAACAATCTCCATCAAGACGATACAGCCACATTTAAGCCGAATGGCTGTCATTTGTTGAGATTGTAACCATGCAATAAATAACTAATCATGTTAGCCACTTTTTAATGAATCGCCTGCTTTAAGCGTGCTTACAGCGGCACACTAAGAGTTAACTTTCCGAAATCAATGTGGCGAAAGGTATCTAAGATTCGATTTCTCAAAATTAAGCACCTTTATCGAAAAAATATTTGGTAGGCGTAGCGAACACCTTCCTACACAACTGGTACCAAATAGTTTTTCGTGAAAAGTTCCTACTTTTGAGAAATCACGCCTTAGATGCCTTTCGCCATACAAATTTCTGAAGGTTAACTCATGCTGGCTATTTGCGCATATACAATAGCGCCTGGATGTGGCAGCGGGGGGTAGAAAATCAGACACTGCCAATAATTCATTGTTTACGTAACAGTTGTACTGAAAAACGTACATTAAGGACTATTTTAAGTTGATTCAAAACAATAGTGGAACACGACGGAACAGAACAAAACATTGTGCATTCGGTAGCTTAAAACCGAATCCTTCAGATGGTGGCTGTTTGGCTTGCCGCCTCTTGCCGCTTTTCATGGTGTATTGATGTGAAAATTGACTATTTTTTCTAAAGATTCCTTAATAACTTTGACAGGTTTCAAGATAGATCAAAGTAGTCTTCTAGACAAACATGTTTGTTGTCATTATGCACAACTTTCTAGAATAAACCATAGTGCTAAAATCATTTCCAAAAAAGTTATGCTCAAAATATGATTTTTGGCGGTCATTCATACAAAACGTGCTCTAATTCCTTACAAAACCGTTTGTCCAATATTGTGTCTTCAGAAAAGATGTTCCAATTCACATTCTTTACAACATTGCAGAAAACAACCACTGCTTTTGTACATCTGCGTAAATTTTTTATTTCATACCGCCCTTCAAGGTGGATAGATCATTGATATTTTCTTATCAAAAGAAAGCTCAAGAAAGATCCTTCAACTCTTCTGAAGACATCATGACTCTAAAATGTAGTTTTCAGGTCGAAAACTAAAAAACGCACGTTTTGGGGGCTCCTGAACCAGTGTGGGATGGGGTGTACGTGGATTGTGACAATCCTTACAATATTCACAGATACTTCATATAAAAAATGTGATAATGACCCATTTTAGCGTTTTTTTTTTGGAAGCAGCCTACTATGATTGAGTTTTTTTTCTATCACAATAAAAAAATTCGTTTAATTCTATATTAATTATGTTCTATTGGCACCTATTGGACAATATGTTTTTCTCTCTTTATTTTCCCTATCGATTTCAACTCGCTCCGATATACCAATGTTCAAACAGACGAAAAAAGTATCACATCGAATGTATACCCCCAATGTGGTCGCTTAGATCCTTCATCCTGAAAATAAGCTTTCGAGAGTGGTTTTTCCTGCACTTTGTCTGTCTCATTCAGACGAACATCCTCACATGTGTGTCTGCTGAGTGCTGACTGTTTTCGGGGCCGTCTCCATCTGTGCCTGTTGGATATGAATCTTCTGTTTTGTCGGTCGGGCTCGAAAGCGGTCGGTTGTCGATTGCGCCGGGCCTCTGATGGTTATCGTCTCGAGCGTTTTTATCTTCGCTGCTATAAATATGCCCTCCGTGTGTCGAGAGTCAATATTGTACATAGTGATGTGTAGTACATATTATGGCCGGTAGTGAAGGGAGGGATGCAAGAGGGTGGATGGCACTCAAGGGAAGTCATCGACGGAAGCTGTTGCTGTCTGCGTAACACTTCCTTCCATCCGATCCTGAACTTTGAAAATAAGTGTCTTCGTCGTCATTGGCGTCGCACATCGTTGCAGAACGCACGGTTTATGTAAACCAATATTTTATGTTTCACTTTCCAATGATAAGCTTTTTTCCTTGCGTAACAACAGAAACAAACATACTATTTCGGGAAGGTATAATGGTAAATGTGAAGAAGGAGAATCATCAAACAGTTCTACTGGCTATTGCTTGTTCAGTTCGTTAAAGTGATTAAGTGCGAGAATCTTAACTTCTGACTGCGTGGGGTTAGCATTGGCCATAGAATAAGCGTAAAATTCTTTACCGCTCAAAGGTAATAGCAGGCAGTAGTTGCATTCCAATCTACCGCTTCTGTAAGCATAGGTATTGCTTACACTGATTTTTCAACATATTGAAAAGTTCATCACTAAATGACGATACTAATTTAAGGTTTCATTCCTACATCCTCGGTAACGCCTCATGCTTGCCAAGTCGTTGGGCACCTGGTCTGCCCACCTAGCTATTTGCACTTCACACAAGTAGAAATCGGATCCGAAGCGAATACACTGCCGCTAACCGCAAGTCAAGCACATATTGATATGGACGCCATATACAGATGTGCTCGACTTGCGGTTAGCGGCAGTACAGTAATACAGTAGTATCTCGATTTTATCACCCTCTGGTGATTTTGGGGAGATAAAATTAGTAATGTTCCTGGAAAGCAACATCGTTCCAGATGAATGGAGACAGGTAAAAGTGATCGCCATAAAGAAACCGGAGAAACCTGTGTCGAATCACAACCTGTGTCGAGATCCAACTGGCCTAATCTCAAAAAGCGCAAATGGGTTCACTTTTCTTGGACATTAAGGGGGCTTTTGACTCAGTTTCCGTTGACGTCCTTTCAGACAAACTCCACGAGTGTGGACTTTCACCAATATTAAACAACACTATTTGTATAACTTGTTGTCTGAGAAACATATACACCCAGGTTTTTTTTTACACGGTTTGGTTTTGGTCGTTTAAGACCTTCAGCATCAATGAAACAATGAGTTAACCCCACGAAAAAATTCACAAAAAATCAAAGAAAATTCAGGGGGTATTTTCAAAGCTGTAAAAGTTCAGGTTAACCGAGAAATTAATGAAATCCAACCGCGTAAAAAAAAACCTGGGTGTATGAGCTTTTCTCATGGAAACTCGACAACTTCAAGAATTAGTTACATGGGTCTCCCCCAGGGCTCATGCCTAAGCCCCCTTCTTTACAACTTTTACGTCATAGATATCGATGGACGTCTCATGGAAAATTGCACGCTTAGACAGCTTGCGGATGACGCCGTCGTCTCCTTTAAAGGAACAGCGGCGCACGATCTGCAAGGACTATTGCAAGATACTTTAGACAATTTGTCTACTTGGGCTATTCGGCTAGGTATCGAATTCACTCCGGAGAAAACTTAGCTGATTGTCTTTTCTAGGAAGCATAAGACGGCAAAATTAGAGCTTCACCTTGAGGGTAAGAAAATCGCTCAAGGCATTTCACATAAATATTTAGGGGTCTGGTTGGACTCGAAAGGCACCTGGGGAAAGCACATTAGACATCTGTATCAGAAATGCCAACAACGAATCAACTTCATGCGGACTGTAACCGGAACATGGTGGGGAGCCCTCCCGGAAGATCTGATAAAGCTTTATCGTACAACGATTCTTTTTTATCTATCATTTATTTGGAAGGCTCATTTGCCGTGAAGCGTTACGGAGCCGGAATCATGTTTTTAAATACAGTTTATTATGATTCTTATACACTAATGTTAGTTTTGGGGAACCGTAAGACTCGCGGTTTGGTCGAGGTTAGGGAATACAATAATATTGAAGGAAAGGAAGGGAATTTAGGGTGCTTAAATTAATTACATATTATGTTGATATTCACATAGTTGATATCATTGGCGATGTTTCACATCTGCAACGAGATAAACATTTTTTGGAAGACAGCAGCGAGAGGAAGACACGAGTGGAATTTAACGGTAGACAACAAGAGGGAGACATTGGTAAAGGACTACGACAACGAAAGGGATGGGTGGACGACGATTACAGTCTAACATCAGCCACTTTCAGAAAATGGTGGACAAGGGACATGTATTCGAGATCAAGACCCGCCAACACTTCCCCAATAGACCTCGGCTGCTTTCCTCGGACCCGCATACAACGATTCTGTCGGTTATCGAATACTTGAAAGGAGGCTTCCAGGCCTCTTGTAAGGAGGCTTCCAGGCCTCTTGGAAGGAGGCTTCCAGGCCTCTTGGCAGGAGGCTTCCAGGCCTTTTGAAAGGAGGCTTCCAGGCCTTTTGAAAGGAGGCTTCCAGGCCTCTTGAAAGGAGGCTTCCAGGCCTCGTGAAAGGAGGCTTCCAGGCCTCTTGAAAGGAGGCTTCCAGGCCTCTTGAAAGGAGGCTTCCAGGCCTCTTGAAAGGAGGCTTCCAGGCCTCTTGAAAGGAGGCTTCCAGGCCTCTTGAAAGGAGGCTTCCAGGCCTCTTGAAAGGAGGCTTCCAGGCCTCTTGAAAGGAGGCTTCCAGGCCTCTTGAAAGGAGGCTTCCAGGCCTCTTGAAAGGAGGCTTCCAGGCCTCTTGAAAGGAGGCTTCCAGGCCTCTTGAAAGGAGGCTTCCAGGCCTCTTGAAAGGAGGCTTCCAGGCCTCTTGAAAGGAGGCTTCCAGGCCTCTTGAAAGGAGGCTTCCAGGCCTCTTGAAGGAGGCTTCCAGGCCTTATGAAAGGAGGCTTCAGGCCTCTTGAAAGGAGGCTTCAGGCCTCTTGAAAGGAGGCTTCCAGGGCCTCTTGAAAGGAGGCTTCCAGGCCTCTTGAAGGAGGCTTCCAGGCCTCTTGAAGGAGGCTTCTTGAAAGGAGGCTTCAGGGCCTCTTGAAAGGAGGCTTCCAGGCCTCTTGAAAGGAGGCTTCCAGGCCTCTTGAAGGAGGCTTCCAGGCCTCTTGAAGGAGGCTTCCAGGCCTCTTGAAAGGAGGCTTCCAGGCCTCTTGAAAGGAGGCTTCCAGGCCTCTTGAAAGGAGGCTTCCAGGCCTCTTGAAAGGAGGCTTCCAGGCCTCTTGAAAGGAGGCTTCCAGGCCTCTTGAAAGGAGGCTTCCAGGCCTCTTGGAAAGGAGGCTTCCAGGCCTCTTGAAAGGAGGCTTCCAGGCCTCTTGAAAGGAGGCTTCCAGGCCTCTTGAAAGGAGGCTTCCAGGCCTCTTGAAAGGAGGCTTCCAGGCCTCTTGAAAGGAGGCTTCCAGGCCTCTTGACAGGAGGCTTCCAGGCCTCTTGAAAGGAGGCTTCCAGGCGTCTTGAGGAAGGCTTCCAGGCCTCTTGAAAGGAGGCTTCCAGGCCTCTTGAAAGGAGGCTTCCAGGCCTCTTGAAAGGAGGCTTCCAGGCCTCTTGAAAGGAGGCTTCCAGGCCTCTTGAAAGGAGGCTTCCAGGCCTCTTGAAAGGAAGCTTCCAAGCCTCTTGAAAGGAGGCTTCCAGGCCTCTTGAAAGGAGGCTTCCAGGCCTCTTGAAAGGAGGCTTCGAGGCTTCTTGAAAGGAGGCTTCCAGGCCTCTTGAAAGGAGGCTTCCAAGCCTCTTGAAAGGAGGCTTCCAGGCCTCTTGAAAGGAGGCTTCCAGGCCTCTTGAAAGGAAGCTTCCAAGCCTCTTGAAAGGAGGCTTCCAGGCGTCTTGAAAGGAGGCTTCCAGGCCTCTTGAAAGGAGGCTTCCAGGCCTCTTGAAAGGAGGCTTCCAGGCCTCTTGAAAGGAGGCTTCCAGGCCTCTTGAAAGGAGGCTTCCAGGCCTCTTGAAAGGAGGCTTCCAGGCCTCTTGAAAGGAGGCTTCCAGGCCTTTTGAAAGAAGGGGTCCCGGCCTCTTGAAAGGAGGCTTCCAGGCCTCTTGAAAGGAAGCTTCCAGGCCTTTTGAAAGGAGGCTTCCAGGCCTCTTGAAAGGAGGCTTCCAGGCCTCTTGAAAGGAGGTTTCCAAGCTTCCGAACCTTTTCAAAAAAAGGCTACTAAACAACTTGAAAGGAGTCCTCCGTCCGAGCCTCTTGTAAGGAAGCCTTCGAGCTGCTTGGAAGAAATCTGTTCTGGTTGTGGAGGGCAGGATTCTATTGGATTTGCTAATCGTCATTCATATTATGTACAAAACAAAGTTTTGAAATAAAAAAAATACACAATTATCAAAACTTTATCAATAAATTTTGATTGGAATTGTAATTCGTCCGCCATTACGAATTTATGTTCGAGGTACCCCCTAGGGCCAGCGAAGGTACCCCCTGGGGTACATGTACCCCAGGTTGAGAACCGCTGGTCTAGAGGTACTTGCGGGAGTACTTCCTTTATCAGATCGCTTCGTAGAATTGTCGTTCAGGTTCCTCATCCGGTGTGAGATTTTAAACCCATTGGTTATTGAGAATTTTGAGAAGCTAATCGAACGAAACTTCCAATCAAAATTTATGACAGTGTACTACTGCTACATTAGCCTGGAGATTGGTCCTTCTTTAAATGTTCCCAATCGTGGTTGCTTCCTGGACTCCTCCAGTTCTACTGTAGTTTTTGATCTGACCATGAAACAAGAGATCCATGGAATATCAGATCCGCACCAATCGGAGTGCATACTACCAATTTTCGCAATTTACGGTCATGTTAGTTGTGATAAAAGGTTTTTCACCGACGGGTCAAAAAAAAATTACTAGTTTCGGTGTCTTAAACAATCTTCATAGCGCCGCTCATAATCTTCAAACCCCTTGTTCCGTATATATCGCAGAGTTAGCGGCTATACACTATGCATTAGAGCGAATCGCCTCTCTTCCCTCCTATAAATATTTCATTTTTACGGATAGTCTCAGTTCTTTAGAGGCTATTTGTTAAATGAGGCCCGTGCAGCACTCACCGTATTTCCTGAGTGAAATACGAACCATATTGAGTGCTCTCTCGAATCGCTTTTACACTATCACCTTAGTATGGGTCCCTTCACATTGCTCGATTCCGGGTAACGAGAAAGCGGACTCACTTGCCAAGGTGGGCGCTATGGAAGACGGTATTTTTGAGCGCAAAATCGCCTTTAACGAATTTCACAATTGCTCGTCATCACGCTTTAGTCAGTTGGCAACGAAAATGGGATGAACGAGATTTGCGTAGATGGTTACATTTTATTCTCCCACATGTATCGAAGAAACCTTGGTTTAAGAGATTGGTAATTAGTTGAGACTTTATCAAGGTAATGTGTCGACTAATGTCCAATCACTACTCTTTAAACGCACACTCCTATCGAATAGGGCTCGCCGACAGCAATCGATGCGACTGCGGTGCAGGTTACCAAGACATCAACCACGTTGTCTGGAGCTGTGCTAAATACGATGTTGCCTGGTCCGATTTATGTGCATCCCTCCGGGGCCGAGGGAAACCAGTAACGGAAGACTTCAGAGATGTGTTGGGTAAGCTTGATCTAGATTACATGGTCCTTGTGTATACATGCTTAAAACGAATCAATGTCTTTGTCTGAACCCCCTGTCTTGTAAGGCCATGTCCACCTTGTTCCCACCCGCTTCGCTCGAAAAATCGTTTGTTTGTATCATTACAGTTTATCCCTGTCTACACCTAGTTGATCAGCAATGAACGTGCCACAACAACGCTACCTAGGCCCCATTCCATCCACTTTTTTTTCTTGTACTCCTTAACCTCGACCAAGCCGCGAGTCTTTCGGCTCCCAAGACTAAAAAAAATCTTTTGTATGGAAAAAAATCTTACATGGGGGGAGGGAGGGGCGAAAAACCCAGAAAAATTGCTTACGTAATAAGTGTACGGCCCCTATGTCTCATGTTCTAGCAATCGCTAGAACTGGAAATGGACTTCCATGCCGTTTCCATTACTATTCTATACCTTTTAACTTTACTACTTACTGCTAGATAACTGCTAGAATTGGAAATGAACTAAAAAGCTCGTTTCCTACATCCAATTAGAAATTCCATCACTTGCCTTATCCTATCCTATCACATTGGCAGCTCGTTAACCAAGACGGACCTATGCCTCTCGAACCTTAACCCAAAAATTCCAATAAATTCCGTATGAACTCGTGGCAAGTGCAGAGGTATATTCGGTTCGCAGTGGGCGAGTGATTGCATCATCATTTCCTCTCCTCCCCTTTCCCTACATTGACTTGCATTCTGACGTGGCCAGCGCCAGTATGACCTAACAAATGAGATCACCAGTACTTGTACATTGAAGATGAGTGCTAGTCCCAAGCAAAACATCTGTTGGTTCTCTCTGCAAGAGCAGCTGATCTGGTTATAATGGAGTAGCAACTACGGACAGTCAATCATGCTCAGCTCAGTTCCTAAGAATTGTTGAAATTTTTTATAATTTTTGAAAACATGAAGAGGTCTAATGGGTATCTATGAATCGAGACTGATGCATATATTTCGACCAAAAAGTTATTCTGTGTACCCATTCTATTCTATGTACCACAAGTAGCATGCATATTTGAAAAAGGTCGATACATAGATCGCGTGAAAATCGCGTGGGCGCTCGTAGCCGTGCGATTAGCGACGCCAATCGTTTAGGCGCATTTGCTATGGAGTGTGGGTTCGATTCCCGGTAAGGAGGAAACTTTTCGTGATCGAAAAATTCTCCACTGGTCCACTGGGTGTTATGTGTCCTGTCCGTTGTCTTATTCATTCATTTATTTAGTTAACATCTAAACAGATAACACTGAATCAACAATTTGACGCCACAATGCACGGTTCGAGGCCGCATCTCTCCATCCTCGGATACGCCCCACGCTCGCCAAGTCGTTCTGCACCTGGTCTGCCCATCTCGCTCGCTGCGCTCCACGCCGTCTCGTACCTGCCGGATCGGAAGCGAACACCATCTTTGCAGGGTTGCTGTCCGGCATTCTTGCAACATGTCCTGCCCATCGTACCCTTCCGGCTTTAGCTACCTTCTGGATACTGGGTTCGCCGTAGAGTTGGGCGAGCTCATGGTTCATTCTTCGCCGCCACACACCGTCTTCTTGCACACCGCCAAAGATGGTCCTAAGCACCCGTCTCTCGAATACTCCGAGTGCTTGCAAGTCCTCCTCGAGCATTGTCCATGTTTCATGTCCGTAGAGGACAACCGGTCTTATTAACGTCTTGTACATGACACATTTGGTGCGGTGGCGAATCGTTTTCGACCGCAGTTTCTTCTGGAGCCCGTAGTAGGCCCGACTTCCACAGATGATGCGCCTTCGTATTTCACGACTAACGTTGTTGTCAGCCGTTAGCAAGGATCCGAGGTAGACGAATTCCTCGACCACCTCGAATGTATCCCCGTCTATCGTAACACTGCTTCCCAGGCGGGCCCTGTCGCGCTCGGTTCCGCCCACAAGCATGTACTTTGTCTTTGACGCATTCACCACCAGTCCAACTTTTGTTGCTTCACGTTTCAGGCGGGTGTACAGTTCTGCCACCTTTGCAAATGTTCGGCCGACAATGTCCATGTCATCCGCGAAGCAAATAAATTGACTGGATCTGTTGAAAATCGTACCCCGGCTGTTACACCCGGCTCTCCGCATGACACCTTCTAGCGCAATGTTGAACAACAGGCACGAAAGTCCATCACCTTGTCTTAGTCCTCGGCGCGATTCGAACGAACTGGAGTGTTCGCCCGAAATCTTCACACAGTTTTGCACACCATCCACCGTTGCTTTGATCAGTCTGGTAAGCTTCCCAAGGAAGCTGTACACGTCCATAATTTTCCATAGCTCTACACGATTTATACTGTCGTATGCCGCCTTGAAATCCATGAACAGATTCTGCGTTGGGACCTGGTATTCACGGCATTTTTGAAGGATTTGCCGTACAGTAAAGATCTGGTCCGTTGTCGAGCGGCCGTCAACGAAGCCGGCTTGATAACTTCCCACAAACTCGTTCACTAATGGTGACAGACGACGGAAGATGATCTGGGATATCACTTTGTAGGCGGCATTAAGGATGGTGATCGCTCGAAAGTTCTCAGTTTGTCGCCTTTCTTGTAGATGGGGCATATAACCCCTTCCTTCCACTCCTCCGGTAGCTGTTCGGTTTCCCAGATTCTGACTATCAGTTTGTGCAGGCAAGTGGCCAGCTTTTCCGGGCCCATCTTGATGAGCTCAGCTCCGATACCATCCTTACCAGCGGCTTTGTTGGTCTTTAGCTGTTGAATGGCATCCTTAACTTCCCTCAAAGGGAGGGCTGGTTGGCTTCCATCGTCTGCTGAACTGACGTAGTCATCTCCTCCGCTGCCTTGACTTTCACTGCCTGTACTCTCAGCGCCATTCAGATGTTTCTCGTAGTGCTGCTTCCACCTTTCGATCACCACACGTTCGTCCGTCAAGATGCTCCCATCCTTATCCCGGCACATTTCGGCTCGCGGCACGAAGCCTTTGCGGGATGCATTGAGCTTCTGGTAGAACTTGCGTGTTTCTTGAGAACGGCACAGCTGTTCCATCTCCTCGCACTCCGCTTCTTCCAGGCGGCGTTTCTTCTCCTGAAAAGGCGAGTCTGCTGTCTCCGCTTCCGTCTATAACGTTCCACGTTCTGCCGGGTACCTTGCTGCAGCGCGACCGCCCGCGCTGCGTCCTTCTCCTCCAGAATCTGTCTGCACTCTTCGTCGAACCAATCGTTCCGTCGACTTCGACCCATATACCCGACGTTGTTCTCCGCTGCGTCGTTAATGGCTGCTGACTGTATTCCAGCAGTCCTCAAGAGGGCCCCATCGAGCTCACCCTCTTCCGGCAACGCTGCCTCGAGATGCTGCGCGTATGCAGTGGCGACATCAGGTTGCTTCAGTCGCTCTAGGTCGTACCGCGGCGGTCGTCGGTACCGAACATTGTTGATGACGGATAGTTTTGGGCGCAGTTTAACCATCACCAGATAGTGGTCAGAGTCGATGTTAGCGCCACGATATGTCCTGACGTCGATAATGTCGGAGAAGTGCCGTCCATCAATCAGAACGTGGTCGATTTGTGATTCTGTCTGCAGTGGTGATCTCCAGGTGTACCGATACGGGAGGCTGTGTTGGAAGTAGGTGCTGCGAATGGCCATATTCTTGGAGGCGGCGAAATCAATTGAGTCGTAGGCCGTTTTCGTTCGTCAGCCGGTGAGCGCTGAACTTTCCAATAGTCGGTCTAAACTCCTCCTCTTGGCCAACCTGAGCGTTCAAATCTCCTATGATGATTTTGACGTCGTGGCTTGGGCAGCTGTCGTACTCACGTTCCAGCTGCGCGTAGAATGCGTGCTTATCATCATCAGTGCTTCCGGAGTGTAGGCTATGGACGTTGATTCTGCTGAAGCTGAAGAACCGGCCTTTGATCCTCAACCTGCACATTCTTTCATTGATCGGTCACCACCCGATCACGCGCCTTTGCATATTGTCCATCACTATGAAAGCTATTCCCAGCTCGTGTGTGTTGCCGCAGCCCTGGTAGATGGTATGATTACCTCTAAACGTTCGCACCATTGATTCCTTCCAACAAACCTCCTGCAACGCTACGATGTCGAATCCACGGTCCTTGAGCACATCGGCGAGCATGCGTGTGCTCCCGATGAAGTTGAGAGATTTGCAGTTCCACGAACCGAGTTTCCAATCGCTAGTCCCTTTTCGTCGCAGTGGTCTTTGCCGATGGTTCCGGTCCGTACTCTCTTGTTGATTGTTCGTTGCTTATGAATTTTAAAGGCTGGCTTGCAGGGCCTGACACCAAACCCCCTACATTTCCGGAGGACCATTCCTCCTTATTTCCGGTGGACCATGGTGCACAGTTTCATTTAGAGTCCCTCGCTGTCTGACGATGATCAGCCGCCCCTAACATGGAGAACAGACGCTGTTGTGAGCTGATCCTGACATGGAGAACAGACGCTCAATAAGATTTGCACCTCCGGAGAGGAGCAAACCCCCCCTTCCCTGTCAGCATACGACCATAGTTCCCACCGGGGTTGGTTACCCGATCTTCCCTAAGGTTGCTCGTATCCCGGCCAGCACCGCGGGGAGGTAGGGATAGGAGTTGCTGGGTAAGAGGCTAAGGACCGCGAGATGGGGTCTATTTTATTCCTTCAGGTACGCGAAGTACCAATGGTACGCTTTACCCAGCATTTGCCGTGTCCGTTGTCTAATGCTAGGTGTTAAGTGTTCAGTCTGTACGACCACTGGTCGAAGACGGTGTTCCTGTCTTTTTTTCAAATCGATTTAAAGTCGTTTTTACGCGGATATTTCCATATATATTTTTTTACGCAGTTTTTCAAAAAGGTCGGGAATCAAGTGAAAACCGCGAAAATCGGTTTTCAATGAAGTCGTTTTTAACGCGGTTTTTTGGATTTTCGCGGAACGTATCCCCCGCGTAAAACCCTACTCCAGTGTACCCACATGCGATTCCAAGGTCGAACAATGTTTGTTTGGGTTTTCCCGCTATCTTTACTACTTTGCTGTTACTTTGGAATGAAAACTACCAAGCTTTTGTTAGACCAACATACAACTTGCTGGTCATAAAATGGTTTTGGATTACCAAGATAAAACCTCTAGCTGTTTAAAATGGTATGATAGGGCCAGTTCAGGAGTATCGGTTTTATTGAGGCCTATTGCAAATTTCGTTATTCTTTTTGTTGGATCATTCTGCTGGAAGAAAATTCTCAATTTCCCGTGGGTTTCGTGTAAGTGTCTCTTCTTACCAGAGGCGCGGTCGGGTTCCAAGACGTGGGTAGGACAAAGTTGTCCCAACGAACATTTAAGAAAACGCCAATTTTGAAACGAGGCATTAATAGAGTACGTTTCACACAAAGCTCTGAATGCTGATCGAATTTATCTGTGCTCAGTCAAATATCCTCCATTATCATATAATGATCAGAGTTAACCGACAAAATTCCGTAGAATTTACGAGAAAGTTTCAAAGCGTTTCTCTAGAAAATTTTGAAAAGTTTTCCAAATTAATTACGTAGATTTTCCCGAGGGATTTCTTAAGAGTGTTTCGTGAAAATTCCAACGACTTCTTATAGTTTTTCGAGGTAATTTCGAAAGCTTCCTGATGAAATTGTACCGAGTTTACCCAAATTAAGTACGTAGGTTTTGTCGAAGAAATTCCGAAGAATTTCCCAAAGTAACTCTACACTTTTTCCCGAGGAATCTGCAAAGTATTTCCCAACGAAATTCCGAGGAGGGATTTTTGGAAGAACTTCCTGGGAAAATTCCGAAAAAAAACCCTTGGGAAGTCCGAAGCGTTTTCTGAAAAAAAACTACGAAGAGTTTCTTCAGATAATTTGAAAGCGTTTCCCGAGGTATTTCCGAAAAGTTTCCCAAATAAATTCTAAAGAGTTTCTTGAGGAAGTTCTGAACGCTTTTCAGGGAAACTTCCGAAAAGTTTGGCAAGGAAATTACAAAGAGTTTCTTGAAAAAATCTCTACGAGTTTCCCGAGGAGTTTTCTCTTCTCTTCGTAGAGTTTTTTTAAAGGAGAAAATAAAAATTTCCTTTGGAAATTCGGAATCGTTTCTCGAGGAAATTCCGAAAAGAAAACTGAATAGTTATCTGATGCGAAGAGTTTCCTGAAGAATTTTCAAACAATTTTCCGTGGGATTTCCGACAAATTTCCCGAGGAAATTTTGAAAAGTGTCTCAAAGCAATTACCTGGATTTTCCCGGGGAAATTCAAAAGTATTTTCCGAGGAAAGGAATGGTTTCGCAAAGCAATTCCATAGATTTTCCCGTAAAAATTTCGAAGTGTTTCCCAAGTAAATTCTTAATTTTAAAATAAATTCTAAGAGCTTCCCGAAGAATGTTCCTATGGTTTTCCATGGAACAAGTTTCTCACGGTTTAAACGACTGTTGTCGTCTTTTTAGAAGACAAGGAACACAACAGTCGTTTAAACCGTGTAACATTTTGCCCTAAGAAGCTCGCAAATAATTATTCAACAAATTTCTACTTGGAATATGGAAGAGTTCCCCAAGAAAATTTCGAAAAGTTTTCTAAAAAAAATCGAAAGGTTTCCCGATAAAGTTTTTATAGAACATTCCGACGAGTCGAGCACATTTCATAGAGTTCTTTGAGCAAATTTTGAGGAGTTTCCCGAAAACAGTGTGAAGAAACTCACAAAGTAATTCCGAAGTATTTCTCGAGGAAATTTTGAAGAGTTTCCCGATGATTTTTACCGGAGGGACTCTTCCTTGGGAATCCGGAAGCGTTTCCAAAGGAAATTTTGGGAAGTTTCTCCGGAGAATTCGGAAGCGATTCCCGAGGGAATTCCGAAAAGTTTCCTAAAGAAATTTCGAAATCAATTCCGGACAATTTTTCGACGAAATTCCAAAGAATCTCCCGAGGAAATTCCGAAGATTTTCCCAACGAAAATTTTGAAAAAAATCCATGGAAATGCTGAACAAATTTTCGCGAGAATTCTGAATTTGTTTTATAGGAAAAAAAAACCTCTTCATGGTAGTTTAAAACAATTTCCTAAGCACACCAGGCCAACTCAATGAGCCATGAGTTTTGAAAAAAGTCGCTAACATGTTCTTCATGACAGATGATTGGCAAGATATACATAAACTGTAATAAGTAACGTTTAATTGCCCTTAATCTAAAATTCTCTCAGGGAAGATCAAGAGAATAA
Source organism: Armigeres subalbatus (assembly GCF_024139115.2). NCBI lineage: Eukaryota > Metazoa > Arthropoda > Insecta > Diptera > Culicidae > Armigeres > Armigeres subalbatus. The sequence goes on from NC_085140.1 coordinate 331,653,127, forward strand.
ACTATTTCGAATTGCTTTGAAATAAATGATGTCAATGACAATGAAGACAAACCATACGTTTGAAAGCCAGTATATAGAAAATTATCCTAAAAATGGGAAGCAGCTATTAATATAGCACATAGTGCAGATTGTTTCATTTATTGTTTGTTATCTCTTTAGAATCATGGGTAGGACAATGCTCAGGTTGTCCTACCCATGATTTTTCGTGCGTAGGACATGTCCTACCTGTCCCACCCACTCCCGGCGCCACTGCTTCTTACACTCTTCTTACAGGTCCCCCATTTTTAACCCTTCATACAGAAATATGTTGTATTCAAAATGATAATGAAATTTGACCTTATTGTTAAGTGGAACCGCATGGAGAGCAAGACTCAAGCCAGGATGGTGGCTAACTACATACATATATTATGCCGGCTGTTTAACCGTTTTCAAATTTGGTCACTGATATCAACAACTTGTCCAAATAAATTTTTAGGAATTAGAAAAAAAAAATCAGTTCATTTGTGTATTTCTCGTATATTTTTGCACATAGCATTCGCCACATGATGGTTCCAACATTGGGTATAGAACGAACGGACCATTGATAAAATTTAGTTTTAAACCATCCAATATTCCACCAGCGCTCCAATTTATCAATGCTAACAATTTTCAGCTTACTCATCAAAAGCGGATACATCATTTTCTCGGTGCTCGTCGTACTGGTTGTGCTTCCCCCTCACCTCTAACATCAGTCAGTCAGAGCACATCTGTGGGCGCACTTTTATGATTCGATGTTTCGCGTACCTAAGCCACCCGTCCGACGTCGTCGTCGTGACACAAAAGTCCCGTTCGTTCATTTTCCAAGGATGGATGCCCGAACCCCAAAAAGGACGTGGGCAACGGAAAGGACACACTGCTGCTGGCTGGTAGGACATGCCATGCATGCAGTATGAAGTCTCTATCGTCTGCATCATCGTCATCATCATTGTTCTTGCTACTTGTACTATCTCACTTCTCTAGCTGAATCCTGCTACCGCACCGTCTCGACCAGAGAGGAGACAATGATGGCGTTCTTCCGGCAGTACTGACAATGATGATTATACGGCAAATTTCACTGATGATGACACGCAAGCGGCTGGAAAACAAAAGCTCCTATTATTGCAAGCAGGAGAGTAAGCGAGAAAGAAGCAGATCGGCTAATGACGTGGTGACATGTTTCTCCGGGGGCTCCGTTCCGTTTGTGCTTTGTAGTGGCCGACTGACGAACACCCCAAGATCGAAAAATCAAAGGCTCCACCGGCATCATCGTCGACGATGTCAAGCAGTGACCGGATTTTAAATTATTTATTCAATAGTTTTGAGGTTTCAAATAAAAACGACTAATGGAAAGTTGAGCATGTTTCAGTAACATTTTTTGAATGAATTAATTTGAATACAGAAATCAATAGCTTTCATGTTATTCTGTTGATTGCGCTATTCAAAATAATTCATGAAAAAAATGTTACTTAGGTCCTTTTGAAAAGTTAAGCGAGAATTGTGTATAAAAACGCACTAAAATCGACATTTAACTGCAATACTTATGTACTGTAATTTCGAAACTCCGAAACTTTTAGAACGACAGGTGTCAAAACAGTATCAAACTGATCGACACTGCCCGATAGAGTTAATTGATTAATTCAATTATAATATTTCCAAGTTTAATGTGAATAGGGTTGGAATCCAATTTCAAAGCTATATAGGGGAAGTGTACCGGATTTGGACACCTTAATGGGTAATTTAGCCAACCCTGGAAACTGCATATTTTCCAAAAAAAAAATATCAATCAGTTTCAACAATGAAGAAAGATAATGGGTATATCTCCTGGTAGAGCTAATAAAACACACGAAAATTGCTTTACTTTTGGAGTTATGCGAGATATTGGCCAAATTAGTAACATGGCCAAAACTGGTACAGTTACCCTAGCGCTCTCAGGGCCCTATAACTCCAAAAGCATGCGACAGGCAGCAGCGAAAAGCTGTTTGTCTAGCTCACTTGCAGCACACAAAAAAAGGTTTTTATTATGTGTTAAACGTCTATAAATTGTCATTTGTACGAGGAAAAACGCTGAGGGCTAGGACGGCCATTGTGGTAGCCATTTTTGTACTATTTCGTGATTTTCCTTAATGTGCACAGTAGTTATCGTATCGTGTATCATGTCTGGCTTATTTCAGACTTAATATAATTCTGAATATGTATGCTGTTAATCTGAATGTTTTGCTGCTGTGTCTTGTTATACTTAAGTTCAATGCAGATAGATCAATGGTTATACACAACCGTAATAAAATTCAAACCTTATAAAACTATTGCGATAGTTTTTTTCTTTTCAGAATAAATCTTAAACATCTTTTCCAATTTATTCAATTTTTGTTCAAGCGCCAAACTACTGTGCGTCATCGTTGTCGATCGATAGACTCCGCAAATCTACCGCCACCGCACCGGTTGGTCCTGCATCGCGTAAGGACGGTGGCGGAAGCAGCCAATATAAAGAAATAGGACTCATGGTCTATGCTTCGGAAATACCGCGTGCATCACCTGTGAGGCATAGAGACCCCTATTCGTTTCATGAACGGCAATGGGGAAGCGTGCGGCCATAAACGGAGTTCAAATCGATCCATCCTATGGAAAGGACTTTTGCAATGAATAATTTAAAAAAAGTATTCCATTTCAACTCAGCCCCTTTTTATGGTCTTGTTTACCGAACGCTTCACCGTTCGCGTGCGCTTGATTCGCCAAAAAGTCGAAACTGATTACGCTCAGCTACGATGCGGTAGCTTTTTTTGGTAGGCTCTATTAGTCCACGCGGAAGGTCACGTCGGTGCTCAGAAAATAGGGAGACAGGATACCGAACCGACCGGCAAAAGTTCTCCGTTGCAATTTGTGAGCTTAACGAAGATTGGGGATACGGGAGAGTGACAGCTTCGTCGGTATCCCTTCATCAGTGCGCATGTATTTGTTTGGTCGTACGTGCCACGGAACGCGGTAGTGGATTAGTTTTTGCACGCTCCACCGATGTCGACCACAATGATACCGAACCAGTCGCTATTGTGTGCGAACGAATTATTTGAGGTTATGTAGCGGCGCTGGTGATGTACGTTACTGCATGCGTTTGTACTACAGCTGATGGCTATGTAGAAGGTGCAATCACCTTCATTGTAATTACAGTTTGCTATTCAACTCTTATTAGATGGAGTATGAATCATCAAATAGGTTTATTGTATTGTGAATAGATGAATGGAAATAATGGTTCTGTTGACAAATCTGTACACTAATGTGATAACTCGTTTTCTTCTCATTTCAGGTATGTAAATTGATGTTGTCCGTTATTATGAATTTCGCATCACGGTAAAAAGAGAGACAAATGAATCAGCGAAACTATATTATAGATTCCAAACAGGTAACAAAACTTAGGTTCATTTCAGTAAAAAATATCGCAGGAATTTAAAGAATTCACAGAGCATCACTTATGGAAAAACCTAAGTTTGGGTGATGAAGTCTTTCTCGACACAATCGTTGGACTTTACCTGAATGTAATACTTATCGAAAGTGATTGGCAAAAGCATATCAATTCACTCTAAAATCGATGTCTCGGAGACCCACGATGTCATATATTAATCGACTCAGCTAGTCAAACTGAACAAATGTCTGTCAGTCCGTGTTGTTGATTCGCTGAACAGTGATTGCAAGAGCCGTAATGTAGGCAATTATTTATGATCACACTAAGGCTAAATTAAACGATTGAATCGGGAAAGGCATCGTCACAGCTAGATGGATTAATCTTTGGCGATTTTTTTGCATAATCGAAAGTGACAACTCATAGAAATGATAGCCGAGACAAATATGTTGCAATTATTTTGATGTCTATCATTTCAGTATTACGAACATTCTTCTTCTTCTTCTTATTGGCATTACATCCCCACACTGGGACAGAGCCGCCTCTTAGCTTAGTGTTCATTAAGCACTTCCACAGTTATTAACTGCGAGGTTTCTAAGCCAAGTTACCATTTTTGCATTCGTATATCATGAGGCTAACACGATGATACTTCTATGCCCAGGGAAGTCGAGACAATTTCCAATCCGAAAATTGCCTAGACCGGCACACTATGAGGCGGCTCCATACAAAGTGGTGGCTAATTTTTTTTTTTTTTGATATATACTCACAGAGAAACAGACGTCTTACTCAAAACATGTTCCATCGTTAACCTTTTTAACGGTTAATTCATTTTTTTGTAGATGGTCAATCGGCCACCGATTGCGCTTCCATCGAATTTGCTTGTGTTTGACGTTTGCACACAACCGCCATCTGGTTGCCGTTTGACCACACACACTGCATTCAGCACTGGGCGATAATGCTTCCGTGACGGTGATTTTTATTGCATTACAGTCCCATCCCGATTTTGGCAACACCCGTTTTTGTCTACCCCCGATTTTGGCAACACCCGTTTTTGGCAACATTTTCTTCCCGATTTTGGCAACAACCACGAAAATATTTTTTTCATATCTTTTTTGGGTTAAAATCATTTCATTAATATGAAATAGGATAAACAAAACCAAAAGTGAATGTCATTAAGGTTTATATGCGTATTGTGGGCTCTGTACGCATAGTGGGCACTTTCGCTAAAATAATGAACCGCCACTTGTGTCACTGCTCATTGCAAACAATTTCTAGTAAAACTTTTTTGTTCTTATTCACGTTTTCTATGTTCCTATTCTACTACCCTAACACTACGCTAATATAACCAGCCCACCGTAGAATGTAATATTTTTTGGCATTTTAAACCCCGATTTTTTTTGTCGGCATGCTTAATCACAACGTTGTACATAGTACAACACAAATTAACTGAAGCCTGCTTGATATACACAATGTACTGGATTCTGCATGTGTGACCCAGGAGCAAACAAACCCTGGACGGATCAATAGATAATGATTAGCACATCCGATATAGCAACTTATAGCAACCTAGTCGTTTTACTCATCACTGTTTAGCGATTTATTTGAAAACACTGTTGGCTTTTTCCAGTTTCCTGATGTCACAATTGTATAACGAGCCTTTTGATTCCTGCATGTATGATAACAGTAAAACAGTAATGGTAACAGTTTGGTAGCATGTAACAGTAAGGCTCTCGAGTGTTCTGTTTGTGATGGCGAACTGTTAGTAGTGGAATACCTCCTTCAAAGCTCCCATGAGACCGCAGGTGTAATTCTATCTGCTTCTGTAGGCGAGTGGTGCGTCACATGTGGTTTTATTATTATTATTTCAGCCACAAGCCGGAGTGGCCAGTTCAGTACATACCAGTTGTCTCCATTCAGTACGGTTCATGACTGTAAGTAAGTAAGTAAGTCACCAGTCACGCAGTCTACGGGGGGTCCGTAAATCGTCGTCCACCTTATCGATCCATCTTGCTTGCTGCGCACCTCGCCTCTTTGTGCCTGACGAATTGCTGTCGAGAACCATTTTTCATCGGGTTATTGTTCGAAATTCTGACTACGTGCTAAACCCACCGCAGTCTTCCTATTTTCGCGGTGTGAACGTTCATTCGCCTTCTCCACGTACCATCCAGCATCTCTACCCCACCAAAGATAGTACGCAGTAATTTTCTTTCAAAAACTCCGAGTGCGCGTTGGTCTTGCACGAATGTCGTCCAAATCTCGTGTACGTTACTACCGGTCTAATAAGCATTTTGTAGGGAGTCAGTTTGGGACGGCGGCGAACTCTATTCGATCGGAGAGTTTTGTAAAATCTATACCAGGGTGGCCACCGAACCGGGAAAAACGGGAAAAGCGGGAAAAAGACAGGAAATTGAAGTCACCGGGAAAAAAAGCGGGAAATACCGGGAATTCAGGACATGTACCGGGAAAAATAAAATTTCGTCAAGTTACATTCAAAATCTTCAAAGTTTTTAATAAAGCTGATATAAGGTAACAATTTACTCATCAATGTTTACTAAATACTCAGTCGCATTCAAACTAAATTGTTTACTTTTAGTAGATGGTGTTTGCAAGGTACACAAATTAAATAATTTTTTTTTCAAAACCTAGTTTGTGTTGTAACTCCCAGGTAACCGTAAGCATTTAAATAAGCTCTACGTGCGACTATAACGTTACCACTAAGCCAACCAACTTTATTCTGGCTCTATAATAGCCCTTTATAAATTCAAATGTACCAATATTGAATGGGAACGTTGAAAATTTTTAATAATGAATTCAAGATTTTATTTTTCTTCAATTCTAGAAATTTAAAATGTAAAATTGCTTAAATTGCGAATCGAATTTTTTGGTTGCACAAAATGTGCTAAACTCTATTTTAGAAAACAAAATAATGGTTTGGATCGAAAACAAAGATTTGGGTCTTCGGGTTAAGTTATGTTTAAATTAGTTTTATGGATTTTTTTAGGATTAAGCTGTACTGCCCATGATCGCACATTTGTATCATTTGCATTTTGGTTAATTTTGTAAATCGTTTGTCAATCCTCCTCACACATTCAATCATTTCCAGCTTACCACAGATAAGCAAGATAGTAAGGCTTATTTTTCTGTTGTGGGATTAGATGCGGTAAATTGAGCTTTCTGAACGATTCACAGACTTTTTACAAAATGAACAAAAATGCGAGTGTTACAAATATGCGATCATGGGCAGTATACTAATGTGTTAATAACTTTATACACGGCTTTATTTATTTCATGGCTAAGTTCTCTGAGTCAGAAACATCAACTTAATTTGATTTACTTTATAATAGAGATTTGTGTCTTTCCCCTCATAATTTTGTTTTTTTTTGTCTTTATTTGAGAGGTGTCCTAGGCTGGCTCACCTCTAAATAATTTTGTGATATTTTGTAAAGCTTTATCAGTATTAGATTGAACAGAGAGCTGAATATTGAAAATATATCGGCTGTACTATAAGATATTATACACTGCTTTCTGTGAACATTATGCTCTAACAAGGAAGAACCACACTAGACTGGCAATATACATTGTCTCTGTCTGAAAGAATCGAACCATTGTAATTTGGTGTCGATGTGGTGTTACCATATTGATTAAATGTCTTCGACACTAGCACTACATGGTCACGAAGCGCACAAGTTTAGTTGATTTTAGTTTAAGAAAATTATTTTAAGCTTTTTAGTGGAATGTCTTCACTTGTCATAAGACGAGTGTGTATCATCCAATTTAATTCCACCACTTGTACCTTGACAGATACGTATTTCGACCTCAACATTAAGGTCGCCTTCAGTGTCTCGTACTTGACTCGACTTGGTATGGTACAAACCCGTGATTTTAGTTACCAATTGATTTTAAAAACACTTTTGGTTTGGTCAGAAAATAAAACACCTAGTTAAAATTCCAAAACTCGCACCCTATTTTTTTTTCAAGTTAAATAAAAACCGGGAAAATTTGAGAAAATTTATCGGGAGAAGCGGGAAAAAACCGGGAATTCGAAAATCGAATTTCAGTGGCCACCCTGCTATACGTACGATGTCCTGGCTTTATGCGTCTCTTAATTTCTCTACTGATATCGTTATCGATACCTTACCAGTGAGCCCAAAATACACGAATTATTCAACCACCCCGATTTTGTTATCATCGGTACAAACTCGTGGTGGATGGCCAACTTTGCCTTTTTTAGCGCCTCGTTCTATCGTGTACTTCATCTTCGATGTGTTGATGACTAGTCTGATCCGCTTTGCTTCCCTTTTCAGCTTGATGTAAGCTTTTTCCATCTTCTCAAAGCCACGCGCCATAATATCTATGTCGTCGGCGAAACCAAATAGCAGAACGGACTTCTTGTGGACAGAAGTGGCGTGCCGCAAATGGTCTTCCGGCCTCCACTTGGTCACATTGTCACTCGCAGCGCAAGGCACAAAAGAAGTGTACATTGTGCTCATGACCCTGAAATATTCCTTGGTTGAGGGCCAGTTTTGTTAAACCGTGCTATGTCGCCAAGAATCGCGCATAGAACTTTGCTCTTAAGCACACTGATCACAAGCAAGTATGCCTCCATCTATGTCCATGTCAATGCATTCGAAAATTTGAGTTTGGTTACAGCAAACTGTTTTTCATTTTGTCATGATCTCTGCATTCATCTCTCATATCATCTCATCTCTCTATTCAGGTCGGTCCACGACTGTACTTCGCCAATTATTCTTCGCAAATCGTTCTCCACCTGATCGATATATTTTGAACGTAGCGCATCTTTAACCATCTTAACCAACCGTTGGATTGCTATTTGTGAGAATTTTGATAATAAAAAACATGATTGCTCGACAACCTGAATTTATATGAAACGTTAAGGGCCGATGCCCACGTAGCAGTTTTTCAACGCCACGTGCACGCAGCGTTAAAATAACGCTGGTGTGCATCAGCGTGGTGACGCTGCGTTACCGCTTTTTCCCGGTGCACACCTGCGTCTTTTTGAAGCCACGTGCACTCTGCGTTGAAATGACGCTACGTGGGCATCGAGCCTAAGATAGATTAGAAACGTCAGAAAGGATATGTTTTTCATCACCACTTTTTTGCAAGGACGTGGCCGACGCTAATGTTAATTTCAAATATTATTTATTATCATATGTTTTATTATGAAACTGGCAAATTAGTATTCTAATCGTTTGATTACCATTCTTGAGTTTATTCCAATCCTGTTTTGCACTACAATCTCGGAGTTATGAATAATGTCGCAAAAATGTCTATTATAATGCACGTACATTATTCAAACATACTCCACATTCTTTTTAGTACATATTCTAAGTATATAACTTCAATTATGCAAACAAAAAAAAATTGAAATTTTGTATGAAATTTTTTTCCCGTTTTTGGCAACATCCCCATTTTGGCAACTTAAAAATCAGGTCGTGTTGCCAAAATCGGGAAGGGACTGTATTCCCAAAAGGTGTAACTAGTATTTAAGCCAGTAATGAGCTACGTATTCCTGTACAATAAACTTGAACGTTTGTTTTTAATTTTAGAAACAGTTGAAATGCAAATCAAAACTAGAATATGGTTGCTGTGTCTTTAATTTTAGACACAGCACAGAGGTGGAAGTCCCCTTCTCCTAGCCAATATCTGACCCCCCTCCTATTTTTTTTAAATATGTTGTATAATAAAATTGTTTTATCAATAAGGCAATTTGGTGAAGAATTATTTCTCTACCAAACCTCACCCCTCCACCACACACACTTATCTCCCCTCCCCCTCCTTTCTATTTCTAGAAATATTTTTTTCCGTACACTATAAATCATTCAAACTAGTTGAAAGGATTATTCTTTAATATGTTTCCATTATTTTTACTGGACACAACATCTTTAACTAAGTTGATGGTTTGTCTCTGTTGTTTATACTGCAAGGATGAATATAATACAAAATAAAACTTGGTGAGCGTGAGGCGCAACCGTGGGTGGAGAGATGTGGCCTCGAACCGTGTATTGTGACGTCAAATTGTTGATTCAGGGTTATTTGTTTAGATGTATACTAAATAAATGAATGAAAACATAATTTCCATTGATAAATTGTTATAATAATTGTACTTATTAACTAAATCAAATTCCCAAGCAATTCTACTCATTTTCTACATTTTCATCAAAAGCAAAATTATCATGTTCAACATCGTCCATTAGTCAGGCCTGGTAGCGAGTCACTTTTTAGTGACTTGGTCACTATTTTGAGTCAAGTCACTATAAAGTCACTATTTTCATCCAAAAGTCACTAAAGTCACTATTTTTCGGAAAATGGTCACTAAAGTCACTATTTTTGCATTGCCTTGTAATGAAGTTCAAAATAAAAGTTATTTGTACCTACTATTATTATAAGCCAAATCAAATGAAAATTGCTACAAGAATATAATAAATTTGGGAAATATGCACCAAAAATATTCCAAAGTATGTTTTTGAAAATCGTGAGGTTATTTCCGATTCATGTCAACTATGATCTTTTTCTTCATGAATGGAATTTGTTAAAATGCGAAGAGCTGACCTCGAGTATAGAGTACAGAAATGAGGAATATTGGAACCAGAACCACGTCTGCAGGTGAGCGTTAATACCCTCCGGTGACAAGATAGTGGACAGCCTCAGTTTTTCACATGACAATCAAATTTGATGTTTCTCAACGTCACACTGAGGAGTATTTCAGCCAAATCCTGGCCAAAAATCAAAAACATTTTCTTTAATTTTCAAATTATTTTTCATTTTTGTACTCTCAAATAGTTATACTAATTTGCCATAGGATTTGTGAAACAATATTGTTTACTTGTAAGCAATGCTGCCTGTCAAAACATCACCATAATGTAGATGTTAGTTTAATCGCAAATGTGCATGAAAAAATGTTCACGTATAATCGTGTTTTTCTTGGATTATAATAACTTCCATGATAAAAATCGTGGGAATTATTATAATGAGGAGGGTAAGTAAAACGTTTTTAAACATGATTCAATCAGAAACCGTTTTCAGCTGATCTTTAATCATGATATTAATTGCAAGCTTTTTTCTGCCATTTTTACTATGCATATGTTTCACAAAATAAAACTTTCGATTGGGTCCCAAACCCGTCCAAGCAATGAAATTGTCAGTGTTGGAAAGATTGGAGTTTCCTTAATAAGCTCCATAAGAAACATTTCATGCATCCTCACGCAATCGTGACTTATTTTTATTTCAATATAGTGAAATTTGCAAAAATAGTTGCACAAAAAAAAATCATAGTTTGGAACAACAAAGCTCACATAAATTATGTTTCGTTTTCAAGGAAGAGTGAGACTTGGATGAACACACCAATACATAAGAAGCATACGCATTTTTGGGATGTAAAATGTTACCGCCGCCGGGGGTGACAATGTGTCAAATGGGGGTGAGAATGGGTCACTGTTCCAACTACATATGTAGAATGCTTGTAGAAGAGATTTAAAGTTTCTGAGGACAAGAAAACTGTATTATAGGACACCTTTTTTACACAATTTTGTTATCAGACCTCCACACTGTCAGTGAGGGCGTCGACCCATTCTCATCCCCAGACCCAGACTCATTGTCACCCCCGACGAAGGTATTAACAAATAAAGCGATTGAATTGCATTCCGTATATATTGGATCCGCTCCATTTGATATTACAACACATTATCCGGGGACTTTAATATTGTCCTATGGCAAATTTATATAGTCGAAGTAAATAAACAAAGTACATCTTTTCGTAAAATTTAGTAAGTAATAATCAAAGAATGAAGATTAACATAAGAAAGATCATACACACAGCACACAACAGATTTTATTCTTGAAGATTGGCGGACCCAGAGGTGGGCACCACTCGTCGCAAGCACGCTGTAGTTCACAAAGGGAGCGTTCTTACGCCAAGTGGTGCTCTATCAAATATCAATAACTGACCCCGCCAGTGGTAATACTTCACGTGCTTCACTGCTAGATTGATGCAAAGAGCATTGAAGAAATACACATTTTGAAATTAAAGTTTATTAAAATTTATGGATTTCTAGAGACCATGGTTTTATTGGATTTTCAAAATTTTCCTCAGAATGCCACGTCAAGCTCAAAATCTCAGAAGCTTCATTTAAATTTGTTATTCAACCATTATGGTAGTTATGACTATGATAGTTCAATGTGTTCATAGTTCAACTATGATAGTTCAATAACGGGTCAAATCGTACATTTAAAATCTCCTCATTATTTTAATAACTTTATATTTTTCAAACAAATGGTCCTACAAAAGATTTATATGTTTTGAGAGTCCAAAAATTTTATCGTCTAGGAATCTATTAGATTATTTTATATCATTATATACAATAATGTTGTTGTAATTATCAACATCATGTTGTGACCCAACTTGTAACTCACTACCCGTTCCCGAGACGCCGGGTAGATACCTTCTCGTGGTGTGTTACTTAACATGAGGTACCATGGTCACATTCCTAGCTTCTGGCTGATCCAACGAATACCATCCTCAATATCCAACTCCGTGGTACTTATGAGAGTGTCACTCATTGGACTCTTGCTTGTTTTTGTCTTTCCTTGATTTCTGATAGCATTCTAGATAAGGATTTCAAAAATAAAACTTTAATTTGCAATTTACGAATTATACCGTAACAATGCTAATGCAACTTGTAGATCTTTACCCAACTTCATACAAAAGTCACTATTTGGTCACTTTTTCTGCAATTGAAAGTCACTATTTGGTCACTTTTTCGTCATCGTTGGTCACTAAAGTCACTATTTTGAACGGCATTCATCGCTACCAGCCCTGATTAGTTCGTCTAGTAGGGGAAACTGGACACACATGATCCCCAGGGACACATGATCCCCCCTGTTTTCTCGAAAACCGATCAAGTTTTTATACCACTGATATGTGCAAACGAATCCGTTAGATAGATTATTGAATTTGATATTAGTATTTGTATTTGGGTTTTAGAGCGGTTTTATTATTTAAGCATTCTCAATCCTTTTTTTCTCAAAAGGAGAAAAGATTAATAACTTTGAATATGTCCAACCAAAACGTACCAAATTTTTACTGGACAAAGTTTTATTATTGTAGAATTGAATAAATTCATTCAATTAACTATTGCTTATTTTCCATTAAATACAAAAAAACAAAACGAGATAAATACTCAACATGGACACACTTGATCCCCTACAGTTTGGACACACTTGATTCCGATATTGCATATATTAAGGCGTTTGTTGTATATCATCACATATTATTGTATTGTATGTAACTACCTAATTGATCTGTTAAAATTCTTTTCAAGATAAAAAGTATAAATAAATTTAATTTCTCTTTAATTTTGTCAATCAGACGATACACGCGCAATTTGAATTTCTCAATAGCCTTATTTCATTAACCAGAACAAAGTGTAGTTGAACATACTTAGTTTTGATTAGTTTTATTAAATGCATTTTAACATTATTTTCAATGAAAAAGAGTATAAATCAAACTTTGAAAATACTCAATAAATCACAGGGCTTAAGATCAGTATTGTTCGATCTGGTATTCAATTCTTTCCGTTTGAACTAGGAGAAGTTTGCTTACAATCACCATTTATTTGTAAATCTCCTTAAAGAATGTTCAATAATAGACTCATTCAACAACTTTTGGTCAGTCGTTTAAGATAAATCGCATTGGTGTAATAATAACACGCACTACAAAAATGATGCATGACAGTACCATATTGATGCATGGAGTCACCATCCTGGTATGATCACGGTTGTGGTATTGGTAGTAGTCTGACGATCTCAATGTATCACAGTCTTTTTTATTTGTCCCAAAACAGGTACCGCCATCGGGGGTAACAATAGGTCTTGGGGGTGAGAATGGGTCATCGCTCTCACTGGCAGTCTAGAGGTCGTACAGCAAAATCGTTCAAAAAGGTCTCTTATATTTTAATCTTCTTGCCTTCAGATACATTCAATCTATTCTACAAGCATTCTAAGTAGTTGATACAGTGACCCATTCTCACCCCCATTTGACCCATTGTCACCCCTGACGACGGTACTCAGGGATATTTACCATTGGCTATAGCATTTGCATTGTGGCCAATTTTCAGAGATTTAATAGAATAATTAGATTTTAGAATTCGTCGCCTAGGTCGTTGCCGATTGTATTGAGTCGTATTATCTTCTATGTCGTTCGTAATAGTTGTTTTTAAAGGCGGCTTATTGGGCCTGCGAAAACCTACTGTCTCGTCGGAGGGTCGTCGTGTCAGGGCTGCTTAGCGTCCCACCTAACACCAGGACTTGGACTCCGCAAGACGCTCCGATCGAATAGAGTTCGCCGCTGTACCAAACTAATTATCTACAAAACGCTTATAAGACCGGTAGTTCTCTACGGACACGAGACCTGGACGATGCTCGTGGAGGACAAACGCGCACTTGGAGTTTTTGAAAGGAAAGTGTTGCGTACCATCTATGGTGGGGTGCAGATGGCGGACGGTACGTGGAGAAGGCGAATGAACCACGAGTTGCATCAGCTGTTAGGAGAACCATCTATCGTTCACACCGCGAAAATCAGAAGACTGCAGTAGGCCGGGCACGTAGCCAGAATGTCGGACAGTAACCCGGTGAAAATGGTTCTCGACAACGATCCGACGGGAACAAGAAGGCGAGGTGCACAGCGGGCAAGGTGGATCGATCAGGTGGAGGACGATTTGCGGACCCTCCGCAGACTGCGTGGTTGGCGAAGTGCAGCCATGGACCGAGCTGAATGGAGAAGTCTTTTATGTGCAGCACAGGCCACTCCAGCCTTAGTCTGATAATAAATAAGATTTTAGAATTACAAAGATATCTCACGCTTATTTCATAGGGGCGTAACTGTTTGGATCGATTTCTCTTCGTCGATGTTTTCTTTTTATTATTGTACCGAATTGCGCTAATTTGTCGATGATTTAATGGTTTGGTGTGATAAAGGATGATTGTATCTTGCACCAGAATCAATAATCACGGTTGTAGCTTTTGAAACAATTGAGTTATTAACAAAATATAAAATCGATCAATACAGTTACGCCCCTATGAAACTAAGCGCGAGAATATATTTATGTATCGATCAACCATTTTTGGTATCATAACTGTATCAATCACAAATAGAAATCCTATTGAGAACATCATGGTTGTCGTGATATAACCACTGTCTTTTAGTGGAGTGAATGGTTTGCAGATAAATCTTCATCACCATGCCAATTTTGTTGCTATAGCAGACATTCTATCTGTCACTATTACTCTATTCAAGAACTAAAATACTTGCCTTGCTTAATATATTAAGCATATATATATATATATATATATATTGGTATACCAACAATATTTAATTTTCGCAAGACTGCTATTACACCAGACTATGCAGAATTGTTAGGATTTCAGGCTAGACCGATTCGTCCTTTCATTATACTTGGAAGAACCTAAATATGTTCATCTCATAAAGGGATCAATTTCCCCCTATATGGGGATCAAGTCTCCCGCAAGTTTTGAAAATGCCAAATTTTCTATCTTTCAGCAAAATTGAATTTTTGGTAACTTTCATGAAAAAATAATTGCTTCCAATGACGTTTTTGAATAGCTAATTACATTCTTTACCAAGTCCATCAAGAAGCGTGCAAATCTGTTCATGTTACATCGAGAAATATCCTAAATAAAAAGTGGGGATCATGTGTGTCCAATTTTCCCTACATTGCCTTCAGCGTTTACATTTTCAGAGCTGTCAAGATCTTCGAATACTAAAAGTGATTTTACAAAATCTAAATATTAAAGTGATACCTTCTTTCGTATTCTATTACCTAGATTTATTAAATATATCAAAGGATTAGATAAGTGCATAGCTCGAATAAATACGTCATGTAGATTATCAACTCGTGACCTTTTCCTAGCATGATAGGTATGATATTTTTTAGTAGTTTATGGTGGCACACTGCATGCCAAGAGGATCCGGCGAATGGATTATTATACTTCCTGCGTCAGCGAGTTCCATTTTATGAAGATTGATCGGATCTTAGCAATTGATTACTATTAAAATATTACGAAATTTAACAATACGTTCTTCGTCCTTGTCCAAAACTTTGGAAAGTAATTTAGTAATTATCATAAACATTACCTGAGATGCAACAAGCAGGAAAGTTATGGTGCAAACATTGAAAACTTTTTGGCCAGTTGGGCACATACAATTTTTATATGAAATGTTATTTTCGATCTGTTTTTACCCATTTATAACCAAAAATAATAATTAAGTTTGTAACATTTTTAAGACTGAACTTCACATTTAACAGTTCCACCTTTCAAGCTGTATTTAATTTGTATGATTTTTTGGTTTATGCTCGCAGGATCGATAATAATCGTAATTAACGAAAATCCATTTTTTCGATCTTGTGCCAAAATCCGCAGCTGGATTCTCCTTCCGCAGATAGTATAGATCCCAAACTAAACTATAGTGGTGGTCTATTGAGACTTCTTGGCCCTGCTTGTTAGATATAGTCCAACTAAGGCAAAAAAATAAATTCAATAATTTCCCATTATTTACTATTTTTTATTAACCGTGCAACCTTAACAACGTAAGTGTAGACAATTACTTTCCAACGGTGTATTAATTTCCAAAATTAGACAGTTATTCGCCGAAAAAATTGCATTTGTTTGAAATGCATTTTTTCACAATTTTCCTAAGTGTGATGTCTGTGGCGCAATGAGTTTGCATCACAGATAGCTGAAATTTTGGGAATCTAGGTTTGAATCTGGCTATCAAATGGTAAACAAGACACGTCATTCAAAGCAAGTCAATTTTTCTATTTTTTGCCACCACTTTCCCCATAGTGCGGCACCGGCAGGCCTGGTAGCGGGTCACTTTTTAGTGACTTGGTCACTTTTTTCGGGCTAGTCACTAAAAAGTCTCTTTTGACGTAGGACTTACGTCTCTCTTTACTATACCGGGTGTCATTTCAAAATATTCAAATCGACCGCGTTACGCTGTGTTGAAAGATTTTAAACGTTAATAGCGTTCGTCTCAGTGGACGAATTTCTGCGGTAAGCCCCTCAATCGACAGATTTCAAGTATGCCTTCCATGTCCATGCTTGATAAGACCCGAAAAACTTGTTTCAATAGGCATGAAACTGTTTTCAATGAAAAACATTGAGATCAAGGGAACCTATAAATATGGGTACCGCATAATTCTTGCATCATTCCATTACCACGTTCTGATTGGTGCAGACACCAGCGAATGAGCAGCCGCTGGGTCTGCCGAGAAGCCATAAAATAGCGCAAAGCGATTTTTTCCTTTATTCTGACCGGGACAAGCGAAGCAACCGCATCATCGATTGAACAGCACTCACACATTTTAGCAGGGAATGAAGTCTGCACCGACCGCTTTTTTGGCTCGACACCATCGAAGCCACCATCATCAGCCGAAACCTAGCCAGTACAGCAGCAGTCCACCCTACAGATCCGACAAACCAGCAATGCTGAGCAGATACCGGCAGCAGCAGGAGAGTCGAGCCGAGACCGGCCGGCATCGGTGCTGAGCCGAGACAGGCTGAAGAAAAGCCACATGATGCAGCATTTATGTCCACAAAACAAACGGTTCTTCAGAGAGCCAATAATAGAGATCAATATCAATGCTTTCAATACCCTTCGGGATAGATATTGTACTTGGGTGCCAAATCCAATATTCTAGAGATAAAGTTTTATGCGTGATTTTCATAAATAGCGTCAAAACTAACAGTGGATAATTTTTCTGATTTAACCGCGAAGTGGACGAAGGACTTCGCTTGACAATGCCTTTAAAGATTCATAAGATGTCCAAATCTCTCACATAATCTTATTTGGATATAAACACCGATAACAGCTCAAACATTAATAAACTATCAATCGATGTGTCATCAAAAAATGTTGGATTTTGACGTAGGACTTACGTCTCTCTTTACTATACCGGGTGTCATTTCAAAATATTCAAATCGACCGCGTTACGCTGTGTTGAAAGATTTTAAACGTTAATAGCGTTCGTCTCAGTGGACGAATTTCTGCGGTGAGCCCCTCAATCGATAGATTTCAAGTATGCCTTTCATGTCCATGCTTGATAAGACCCGAAAAACTTGTTTCAATAAGCATGAAACTGTTTTCAATGAAAAACATTGAGATCAAGGGAACCTATAAATATGGGTACCGCATAATTCTTGCATCATTCCATTACCACGTTCTGATTGGTGCAGACACCAGCGAATGAGCAGCCGCTGGGTCTGCCGAGAAGCCATAAAATAGCGCAACGCGATTTTTTCCTTTCATTATGACCGGGACAAGCGAAGCAACCACATCATCGATTGAACAGCACTCACACCAGGGAATGAAGTCTGCACCGACCGCTTTTTCGGCTCGACACCATCGAAGCCACCATCATCAGCCGAAACCTAACCAGTACAGCAGCAGTCCACCCTACAGATCCGACAAAGCAGCAATGCTGAGCAGATACCGGCAGCAGCAGCAGAGTCGAGCCGAGACCGGCCGGCATCGGTGATGAGCCGAGACAGGCTGAAGAAAAGCTACATGATGCAGCATGTATGTCCAAAAAACAAACGGTTCTTCAGAGAACCAATAATAGAGATCAATATCAATATTCCTAGTGATAAAATTATATGATTTTCATAAATAGCGACTTCGCTTGACCATGCCTAAAAAAAACATAAGATGTCCAAATCTCTCACATAATATTTGGATATTTGGATTAAAAAAAAACACCGATAACAGCTCAAACATTAATAAACTATCAATCGATTTTTCATCAAATGTTGGATTTTTTTGGCATTGATCAAGAAATATCTAGATAAACATTGTTTGATACTGACCGCACACAAAGCGAACGTGACTGAATGATCGTCCCATGTTACCAATTCTAAATCTTATCACCCGAAATCCCATGTCCGGGTGTTTCCTTCCTTCTACTACTAACAATGTTGTCTCAGAAAAGAACACGTACTTCCCACCTGAACTGCAATTCTAAGCTCGCTTGCCCGGCTTATTGGCCTGTATCTAGCGAAAAGTCTCGTTAGGAAATAGACGCCAGCAGCGAGCAACAAGCGTAAAAAAGAAGAGGTCCTTCTCGAACGCGTTGATGATGATGACGCTTTGGCTGACAAAGAAGGGGGATACAAGACATTAGCTGATTGGCCCACCAATTAGGAAGCAGAGAAGACTCAAAATACACCCAGGTTTTTTTTTACACGGTTTGGTTTTAGTCGTTTAAGACCTTCAGAGTCAACGAAACAATGAGGCTAACCCCACGAAAAAATTCACAAAAAATCAAAGAAAATCCAGGGGGTATTTAAAAAGCAGTGAAACTTTAGCTTTACCGAGAAATTAACGAATTCCAACCGCGTAAAAAAACCTGGATGCAAGGTATAAAAGAAAAGTGCATTCGCTCGCAAAGCATTCAGTCTTTTTTTATACCACCACTAGAAACTCGTGGTTATTTGAATAGATCGTTCTCTTACTTTTTGGACTTAGCCGAAGCAAACAGCCTTTTTCAAGGCTCTAAGAGTAAAAAATAATGTTCTCCTTCAGTCGCCATCGCACGGATTAGGAGGCCCTACATCCTCTGCTGGGCCAACTTGTGGCTTATTTCAGGCAGTCCTTCAGTGGGAAGGTTGCCACTGTCGAGGCTAATATTCCGTGACCGGACAGATACTTCCTGAATTGTTTTTGATGAATCTTGTTCGAGGTAGATTTGATTTCTGTGTCGGTTTGATGAGAAGATTTTGCCAAGGAATGGTATGCAACGCCGATTATTTATCCAAAATAGCTGATGTGAGACATTTGTACATACAGGGGTTAGACAAAAAGGTTGAGATAGGTAAAATTATGTCAAAATTCAAATCAACATAACTTCGCGTAGAATAATCCGATTTTGATAAAACCAGGACCATCAGAAGCGGACACTCTTCTAGTATATTGTCGTCTTACAAAACCTGAGATTGGTCCTTGGCCACCGGAGATGTTCCGGGTTTTCCGAGGGTATGTTCAAAATGCATTTTTTCCACTGCTTGTCATTTTGTGTGACGTTTACTTTTATACTGTTTTATGCTCTCTCCAAAAACTAGAACTAATATGCCGACCAATGGTGGCTGTAGATCGAGAATCCATCAAAACTACGCAGAGATATGGCCATTTCCGTAAAAACGGTTCCCGGAACATGATGAAATGATAACAGATTGGAATAATGCAAATATGAGTATCTAACTACATGGCTTTGCGATACAATGATTACAGAAACATTTACAGAATGATAGAGTCCACTGCCACCCTTATATCAGGTTCCAAGGGCCTTCCAGGAGGTGCCGGTTTTGGCACCATCTGGAACCATGCATATATGGGTGTCAAAATTCATGTTTTCCAAAGACAATAAATATAGAATCTTTATAAAAAATACATTTTGAGGACTGTAAGACTCTCTGGTCAATTTGTAACGGGTTCCGGGTGTTCTGCGAAAGTGACATTTGTTCAGGGTGTATGGCCCATCCCGTACCGTTCTCACGAAAAAAAGCCATATCTCTGCTTATACCTAACGGATTTTCGATCTGCAGCCAGAATTGGTCAGCATATTAGTTCTAGTTTCTGGGGAAAGCATAAAACATGATGCGAGTAAACGTCACATAAAATGACAAGCAGAAGAAAAAATGCATTTTTGACATACCCTCGGAAAACCCGGAACATCTCCGGTGGCCAATGGCCAATCTGAAGTTTTGCATGAGGACAGTATACTAGAAGAGTTTCCGCGTCCGATGGTCCCGGTTTCATCAAAATCGGACTATTCTACGCAAAGTTATGCTGATTTGAACTTCGACAAAATTTTGCCTATCTTAACCTTTTTGTCTAACCCCTGTATTATGTATCTTAAAGGCATGGTCAAGTCAAGTCCTACGTCCACTTAGCGGTTATGTCACAGACATTACCCACTGTTCGTTTTTTCGACCTCTAGTCACTAAAGCCACTTTTTCTCGCAAAATGTCACTATTTTCAACTGTTTTGAAACTATTGACTAAGATTTTTTTATAAGCTTTATCCATCGGAAGCTGTTTTGTTTATGGCGGAAATGAAATTACGGATCTTGTAAAAATGATCACTCTGAAACATCGCCAGCCATTTAACTCGCTGCTCCTATTGACATTTCACCAGTAGCTAATTGAAGGTGTTTTACGTCACAGTTTATAAATTGGTATACAGTCATGCAAACAGGAGACCTGTCGATTTAGAGTTTTTTAACTCAAACTTTATGCAGTAGGGGAAGGTGAGAAGACTTGATTCTCCCCTGTTTTACCAAGAACTAAACTGCCCATGATCGGATATTTGTAACACTCCACAACAGTAAAACAGGTTTTACTATTTTGCTTATCTGTGGTAAGCTGGAAATGATTGAGTTTGTGGGGAGGATTAACAAACGATTTACAAAATCAACCAAAATGCATATGTTACAAATGCTATCATTTTTTCACAGCACAAATCCATAAATATGCTAAATGATCTTCACTGATAAAAATGCCATCTTTCACCACAACTTCAGGATATTTGAATTTTGAGTTGTTGCCTCAATTTGAGGAGACTTTATCTCTCATTAGGCATCCATATAAGCATTTGTCTAAAAAATTCAATAATTTGTTCTCAAGCGGCTTTTTTACAGATGTAATGAAGGGTTTGCTCTAAACAAATATTTATTGAGTAGATATCATAGAAAGGCGATCAAGTCTCTTCAATTTTGAAGATTGCATGCGCTGTCGAATTCCATAGCTAAAATTGTTCATGAATACGCAAAGCAAGCTGGAAAATCTGCGTATTTTGAAGCAAAAATATTTAAAAAATCAGAGAGCATGGTACTCATTACAAGCAGGAGGTCGAACGTTTAATCCCTATGACAAATGACAAATCGTTAGAGTTCTCTGCATCTTTCCTAAGTAGGCAGCTAATCCAATGATCGTAATTTTCACTTATTCAGGAAAGAAAACAGGTGTTAAGAGTGATAACCAAGGATGTTAACGATCATTCAGTAATTTGCGTTCGATCATTTAGTAGTTTGTCAATAACACATTCCAGAAGTTGAATTTCAAATCATGTTGTATGGTGGACTTCTAGTGCGTAGGTTTTTCTACAACTTTGCTTAATGGTTCGTTATTAGAATTCAACTAATAACAGAGTTAGAGCGCTAGTTGCAGTAACTTAAACTAAATGATTGGAATTTTGTTATCATTTAGTCTAAGTTACTGAATCTATAGCAATAACTCCGTTACTAGTGGAATTCAAACAACGAACCATTAGGCAGAGTTGTAGAAAAACCTTCGCACTAGAAGTCCACCATACAACATGTTTTGAAATTCAGCTTCTGGAATGTGTTATTGACAAACTACTAAATGATCGAACGCAAATTACTGAATGATCGTTAACATCCTTGGTGATAACTATATGTCGATCACTTCCAGTGGCGTATAAATTTGATTTGCTTGCAGACTACTCATAGTTTTAAGTTGTCCTGCTTTTTACTGATATTGAGTAAAATTTCCGTGGGGTTAAAGAGAGGGCAATAATTTTACTTAGTCACTGAGTAGATAAAAGTTACCGAGTACGATTTTCATTTTTCTTCTGAGCTTATTCTAAGAGAAAAGAGTGGCGAGTGAAAGATGTTTTCCGCCACAAATTACAAAAAATTATTCTCCTTCGACCCAAAAAACGCTTGATTTCGTCTCATCGAACTTGCAATTGAAATTATTTCTATTTATTTCTATATATATTTTATAAGTGACTTGCGTGAAGAATGGTTATGTGTGCGCTTATATAAACCATAAAATAAATCCATGGATTTTTGCCAATAAAATGTGTGGATTTTTGGTTGTGTTCCTAAAATTTCATAGAAAATTTTCCCATGGATTCCAACCAAAATTCTTCCAGGAATTTCTTTGGAAATGACTCCAGGAATTCCTTCGGAAATTATTTAAGAAATTCGTTAGGATATTACTGGATTTTTTGGAAATTCCTCCCGGAGTTTCTTCAAAAATAGCTCCGGAAATTTTATTCAAATTTCCCCCTGATTTTTTTTTTAATTCTCAAAATATTATCCTTATAAAATCCCCTGGGATTTCCTTTGGATTTTTTTTAGGAGCTCCATCAAAAGTTTTTCGAGGAATTCCAGGGGAAATTCCTTTATTTATTTCTTCAAGAATTTTATCGGAAATGCTTACACAAATTCCTTAAAATATTCCACGAATGGATTCCTCCTGGAGTTCCCACAGGAATTTTCGAAGAAATTCCTTGAAGCAATTTATGGATGAAGTTCCTAAATAAATTTTGGGAATTTCAGAAATTTACAAATGAATTCCTGGAAGCGCCAACCATTCGGGAATTTCCCCAGGAAAGGCAATTTTTCCGGATCCTTTCCGGGAATTCGGAGAGTGATACTTCCAAGAATTCGAAACATAATTCCTCTGGTAAATTGGAGAAGAATTCTTCGTGGAATTCAGAGAACAATTCCTAAAAAAATCGAATTGGAGTTTTTCGGGAATTCGGAGGAGAACTCTTTCAGAAATTCGGAGGGAAATTTCCCTGTAAATTTGAACGCGAATTCAGAAAAGAATTTCTCCAGGAATTCGGTGGGACATTCTCTCAAGATTCCGGAGAGGAGTTTCTTCGGGAATTCGAAAGTTATGTAAAGAATGTAAAGAAAATGTAAAGAAGAAGAAGAATGTAAAGGAAATTTCCTCCGGGAATTCGGAGAGGG
Organism: Armigeres subalbatus; assembly: GCF_024139115.2. Classification (NCBI taxonomy): domain Eukaryota; kingdom Metazoa; phylum Arthropoda; class Insecta; order Diptera; family Culicidae; genus Armigeres; species Armigeres subalbatus. Next base: position 331,676,350 of record NC_085140.1, read on the forward strand.
ATTTTCCTTTACATTCTGGAAAAACAGCTCGGGACGCGACTCAGATGACCAAAATGTAGAACAAATGTGCCAAGGAAGTTGACTCCGGAGGTGTGCAACTTTTGATGAGAGGAATAAAGAAGAAGGTGCGAATTTTCACTAGAAACAAGAAGAAATGATTTATATCAATATTTTTTCCTGATTTGATGTATTAAACCTTATTTGTACGTCAATCCGTTACCGAGATACAGATGATTTTATTATTCAGGATTCTAAATGGACATAGCTTTATTTATGACTGCAGACGGCCATCTGCACAAACAAATTAAGTGCAGTATCGACTTCAACAGGTGGGAAGGGTACGACATTTTGTTCAACATTACTAAGCTAAAGTGACCAGACGTCATGCGGGATAGTCCCGGATTCAGTCTATCTGTCCCGCATTGCCAGGCGTCCCGGAAAACATCTCGAATTCTAATATGAAGCTATTAAATCTGTAGAATCCGGGACACGTGAAAACAACTCCGAATTATCCACCTAGCGGTGATGGTGCCTGTCTCATGCATTTTGAAAATTTATGTATTTTGGCCATAACTTTTAAGCAAATAATCCGACAACAGGACAGGATTCCCCGTCGAATGCAACTTGTTGCGAGCAAATTGGTTAAGGATAAGTGCTTAAAAAGAGTGAATTATTTTTGGACACATATATACACAGACTCGCTCATACATACATACACAGGCACATACAGACGAACATACACACAGATAAATATCACCTTAATTCGTCAAGCTGATTTAATTTGTGTATAATAGTCGGGCCTCCGGGCCTGCTATCAGAAATTATTTTTTGAGTGAACTTATAGCCTTTTTGTTACACCTTGCTGTTCAAAAAAAGCAAAAATATTTTGGTTATTTTAAAAAATCTATGTACATAGTTTCCGTCAGTATAAAAGAATTCAGGGATTCTGAAGGATCAACAAAAGTTAAGTCGATTTCTCAGGCTCTGCATTTCGCAGAAAAATTAAAAATCTAAAGCATTTGTATAGACTGGATAATTTAGAGAATGCTGAAATGTTATCTGTATGATCGGTGGAATCAAAAATATCTGTAGATATCGTGAAAAGAATAAGTCATGACAATGATCTGAATCGTAAGGACCTGAGCTAGCTCCAGAAACTGAAAAAATTTAGTATTAGAAAATGTATAAGCAGGAAAAATTCAAGAATGTTTCGCTTTTCGAAGAGTTTTCACAGCATGAGCGGGAATCAAACTCTCTCCTAACCTAAGCCCTCCTTCAATGATTGCGATTTTTGACTGACGCACTTGCCATCTGTACTATACACCAGATGAGTGAAGTAGTGATTGAAGACTTTCATTATCCTCGTTCTATATTATGTGAATGTGATAATCATCACATAATCATTATACTATATACTGAGGGAAATGGCTGATACGATTTTCAAAGGCCTGATCTGATGAGTGGAAAGGGTTATTTGATAGAAAGCCATTCAACCAAAAGCCATTTGTCCAAATGCCACTCGGTTGAATATCGCGTTTGGCATGAAGTCATCTAGCTGAGTTCCATTTTGCCGAAACGGTTACAAGGCCGAAAACAGTTTGTCCGATAATGTCATTTGGTCAAAGAGAAAATACGACCGAAATAGAAATGAAATGTCCGACCAATTGGCCTTTTCAATCAAAAGACTTTTCCGGCCAAATGGCATGTTCTGTCAACCGGAATTTCTGGTCAAATCACCCTTTCCTCAAACGGCATTTTCGGCTAATTCCGAGCAGGAGCGACGACCTCGATAACAGAAATTGGTATGAACTAGCCTTGTATAAGAGGTAAAATACCAAAAAATATTACCAGAAATTTATATGCACAATACTTGAGGCATAACATGCTTAGGTATTTCAATACCAAACGAATAATAATTAATTATGCATTTGGTATTGAAATTCAATTTAATAACTGAGTTTGCTACGGCTTAAGTATTGTACATATTAGTTTTTGCTATTATTCCTTTGGTATTTTACTTCTTATGCAGGGCTAGTTCATAACAGAGTATGGTATCAATAACAGAATTAGGTATAATTGAGCCAATTTCTCCTGCTCGGGATTGTTCTCTCCGGCCAAACGACTTGTGACCTAGTGACCTTCGGTCAAATGGCTTTCAGCCGCAAGGCTTTTGAAAAAACGAAAGACCCTTCCTCGGCTATCCAACAAGATGAAGCATCGATGGGTGTGCTCCTCTTAGGCGTGATGTCCATGATTCGAGTCCGGATTACATTTTGTTTTAAGTATAATAAACTCTAAACATTTTATAAGTTTGTCGTATGAAATGCATTTCAAAAGATAAATATATGAATATCCATACGTTTACTTTTGTCGAATTCCAAAAGAAAATCGTATGATGCTTCTAATTTTTTTATGCGAAAGGTGTCCCGGATTGGCTCAAGAAAATTCTGGTCACTTTATACTAAGCGGAATTTTGGGATGTGTATGGAGCAAAATGCCAATGTATTACATGAATAAACGAATATTCTTACATTCACTCTTCAATTTATTCATATTCATGATCCGATAAATTAGAAGCAAAACTATTGAATTTCGCATCGATGGAACGTGTTTTGAAGAGAAGAAACCATATTTTTGTTTGTTGCGATTTTGTCTTCACAGTCGATTCATATTTTGACTTGTTTGCCCCCGAAGCTTAAACTATTGCATTTTCCTTTTTAATAATCATCTTAATTTTTTCACAGATTAAATGTTTGATACAGAATGTTAAGCTGAAAACCGCGAAAAGAATAGTGTTTGTCCGGCGAAGTTATTAGCATTTTACTGAAGTGGGGCTTGAGCAAATCTCGTTTCTTCTACCTTTAAAAAGAAAAAAAATCACCCATACAACACTCCAGTAAAATGCCAATATCTTTGCTTGAGCTTGATTGACTGCCCGTAGTTGCTACTCGCACACTATGGACCAGATCAGTTGTTCTTGCACAGACGAATATACCTCTGCACTTGCCACGAATTCATACGGAATTTATTGGAATTTTTAGGTTAGGTTCGAGAGGCAGAGGTTCGTCTTGGTTAACGAGCTGCCAATGTTATAGACAGAAGAAAGCAACTGATGAAATTTCTAATTGGATGTAGGAAACGAGCTTTTCAGTTAATTTCCAATTCTAGCAGCTACTGCTAGAACAGTCAAGTTGAAGCTATAGGAATAGGATAGAAATGGAAACGGTATGAAATTTAATTTCCAGTTCCAGTTCCAGAGAAAGATGCAAAGTAGGAGAATGGAACGGACCTGGGATTGAACCCACGATCTCTTGCGTATGAAGCAGAAGCAGTAGCCATATGACTACCAAGTCCGTTTGAAATGCTAATATCTTGACCGATCTGGCCCAAACGTTGACCGATTTGACAGAAATTTTCTCCTGAGCATCAGGGCATCAAACGGAATCGAATAAGAGGGCGGCCCATCAAAAAATTGAAAAAGTGTTTTTTGAGCCTCCTTAATCAATATCAATAAAGAGCATTTTTGTTTTCTTCATAACTTTGCTTCCAAACGAGAAATCGTTTCGCAACAACAACTTTCCGCTTGAGAACTATTCTGTGTAGTATATGTGTTGAATATATTTAAATAGTTCATAGGCCACCTGTCGGAACGGTATTTAACATAAGGGTCAGTTATCACAGTAGTTTCCATATAAACTTCAAATAAGGTGTGCACAGTCAAATGACATCAAAATTTGCTAAAAATTTAGGAGGATTATTAAAATGGCAAATGCAATCGTTTAAGCATCGGGGGACAAAAAAGTCAAAATTTGAATCACTCTAATGTAACAGCCCTGCAATTTATACGTAATAACCTCTATACAATCGAGAGGAAACAGATTACTTAATAATGCATAAAAAAATCTCAACAAACAGAAGTGGAAACCAGATTAATTCATTATTGTTCCAACTATGGCAATAACTGGTGCTATGGACACGATCGGTTCACCTACCCTACACATACTGAAGATGAGAGCATACCTAAAACAAAATGAAAATTATATTAAACCAATTACAATAACAATTCATAACAATTAAGGTAATATCAAAAATACTGATTCCCACAAACTTGGTTATTATTCGTCATCAAGTTTTGTACAAATTCTATACAACATTACAATCCTGTTCCGTTCCAATTGGAAGGGGGTAAATTCGTCATAGTCGATGCACATCACATGCATAAAATGACTTCGCTATTTTTTGTCCTTCGGTTGCATCCTCAAGCCGCATGACACACCGGCGACGACGACAGTGGGCTACTTACTCCATCCATACTGTAACAGCAGTGCCAACGATAGCAACAAACTTTATATTAAATCTTCACATTTGATACGTATGTATGTAAGAAACAGCACGGCGTGAGGAAGAAGTAGCCAGCATGACAACGAAAGTTGATGAACGCTCCACTTTACCGAGGTTTTCCTTTTTTCCGCAAAGAAACTCCATCGACCGGCATGCGAAAAAATGACCGGGAGAGATCCCATTCTCTCGCGCTCGTAAAACCGTTTTTCCTTTGGTCTGGCCAATGTATTCGTGCACCATCACCGACATTCAGCCGTCTGAGTTATTCCTCGACCGTTCAAGGATATGATGTAGTATTGATTTTTCCATCTCGTCTTGTCTCGCTGCTGGGACGATTTTCCAGCCTTCCGGGGGGGTTTTATGGGAGAGGAGGCAAACGCAGCTCTATGCCTGTCGGACTGGTGCTGCTGGAGTGCGTGGTGTGTGAATGTGGTGTGTAGGCACGACAGTCGAGGGAGAATGTCGGAAGCACGAAACCGAGTCCTGTTCGGGTTCACAAATTCGGAATCCTGTGGTCGGCCGATGGAAGCGATATCCGTTTGCCGGTGAGTTCGCTCGGCGCAGTCCCTTTTTAGAAGTTGACGTGTACGGAACTCACGTAAGCTAGCTTACCGGTTAGGTATCTGAAGCGAGCCGTTGATACTGGTTTAAGTAGATTACCCGGAGGTGGGAGTAAGAGGAGACACGTGGTGGCAGTGGAAAAGCCTATAGGAATAAAGGAAGCACTGAAGTGTGGTGGTTGTTCGTCCTGACAAGCAGCGAGTAAAGAGCATACACACTGAGAGTAGCTTTCGATGGTGGTGAACAGAATAAACTTTTGCTGCATCTAATGTGTGCCCCGCCCTGAGCTTCTACAGAGAGTTGAAAGTTGATTTTTTAACAGATAAACGATAATCTGTTTTCCGTGCAAATTACTTGTGAATTGAAGCACTTTTGGATTACAGCATTAGCATTTTAGGAATTGAGTTAGTGATCAATTGTGATAGTGAAAGTCATACATTTTAGGTAAAACTGTATTCGGCTTTTAAGAAAAGAAGAACGCACATTCAGTGAGAGCGAGAGTTCCTTGTTTTGGGGAGAATACTTACACCTAAATCCCGACAAGCTCAGTTGTACCGCAGTCGTCGTCGAACATTAACGCGAAATTCCGTGTTGAAAATCTTGAAAATACAAAAGCAGCTAAGCTGTGTAATAGTTCAAAAAACTGTCTGATTGAAGTGATAAAGTAGTGATTCTACTTCTTTCGTTTGCTGTCGGTGTAAGGAATCTTCAAAAGTCAAGATGTTGATTGGATTAGTCCGAGATTCGGTTATGCAGTGCTTCTGCCACACGTGCCGAGCACCCATTCTACCGGCAGGTAAGTTTGAACTTTTCAGTCGCCCCATCCTTTCCATTTATCCTCCTCCTGAATGCCGCTCACATTTAGTCTACAAAAGCGTGATAGTTACTATCATTAGAAAAATACGTTTATGATGGGTACGGTTAGAATATGGGTCATTTTTGCATATCTTCTCTACCAAACGTATTATTCGGAAAATCCGTTGAAGGCTGCATAATCATAAAAATCGCATAATCCATTTATCCTTCTGTAGTTGACCCAACATTTGAAAAAGACAAAAAAAAACAATCGCGAAAAGATGAGTCATCCATTGGCCCAACATTATCCATCGGAACCCCAAGCGGCTTGGTGAGACAGCGATGGCACCAAGTGTAGCCAATAAGAAAAGGCAATCTCCAACGTGTGGTGACGAAGAGCAGCTTTGGATCTCATCCATGCCACACTCTACGAGCCGTGTCTTCTGTTGAGGCTGCTCTTCTGAATGGGCACGCGTTTTCCTCGAGCGAAGGTTCCTTGGAATTCAAGAAGCAATTCGGTCGAATTATGTCATCCATCCTCCCGGCAGAATGCACACCCAACACTCATGCTCATACTCTCCGCGTCAGAAACGAATGATCCGATGGAAAATGTCAACCGTTTTTCCGCTTCATCTGCTTTCCGATATTGGTCCATATTGGAGTGAGATGAGATATGCATGCGTGGTGCGTATATCAGCTGATGCTTTTTGCGTGTCATTTGGTCCGGAGTGATTTTTGAATGGGGGTAAATTAATTGCTGTGCTTTGCGAGAAACAATTTATTTGGCATAAAAAAATATCAATATGTCCCACTCGAATATTCAATTTTGTTTAACATAATGTACCTACATTGAAGAATACTATTATGCTGAATGTGACTAAAAACTTCGGCCCGATTTGAAAACAGCTTTCGATAAAATTAATCATGAAATTGAAGTGAAGTTGTTTTACAATGTTCTGAAAACTCAGATGTGAATATGTACATTATGTGAAAGAAGAAAACCCACAACAGTGGGTTCGAGGGCCATCAAAGGAAAGTAGTTACCTCCAATACATTTTTCAAATCATAATCTTCCACATAATGTACATATTCACATCTGAGTTTTCAGAACATTGCAAATTAATGTCCAAGTCGGGTGGTCCAATGTCCGGAAAATAGGCAATTAACTTTGATTGAACTGAAGTGAAGTTGTGTATCAGCGCTGTTCACAAACAGATCTGAGTTGCCGGTAGGTAGCAATCTTCGACCAATCTTCGGGTCTCGGTGAATGAATCATTTGAATACCAAGCTGGTGATATGAACCTTTACATTACTGTACGAACGTTGGACGAACCTTCCATTCGTCAGGACAGGAGTCAATATGTTTGCCATCGGCTTCCATCAGCAGTTGAAAATCAGGGTATTTACTGGTAGTAACACTTATCAAATTTATTCAAAATTTCATACAACACAACCGCCTTAATTCTGGCAGCTTATGTGCCGCATTTGTAGATCACGACCTCAGCAGTTGATAGATTACTGGTAATAGTCGATTCATCCGAGATTATAAGACCACAAAATAGTGGAAGGGTGGTTCGTCGTTTGTTAATTCTCATTGGCGTAGAAATCATAGTTGTTAAAATACGAAACTATTTCAAAGATGTGATAAGTTCAAAATCTCATCGGTGTTTTTCAAGAAAGCAGATTGGATAGAATCCTGGCTACGCCCATTTTTATTGGATTCTTGAATGTTTAAAATATTAATGAGCATCTCTCAGGAAAAGTCATAAGAATTTCCTGGACTCATTTTAAAAAAATCGCTTCGGAAATTCAAATGAAACAAAATTCTTGGAAAATTTAAAGAATTTCCTCTATAAATCAGCTAAACAATGAATCATTGCCAGTGGCTGGTTTTCTAAAGCTTGATCCACTTAGTATTTGGTCGCACGAAATTAGACATTTCTTTGCCGAAAAAGTACATAAAAAGGTGATTCAGGTTTTATTATACAGGGAACTTAGTAAACTTTGAAGGAAAAAATATCGAAAAATTATTCATTGGCATTTCGGATGAATTCTCGGACTTTTCTCTCAATACCACTCGTTATTTTTTGCACAGTAGAACCACAGACAAACAGACATAACACATTGAACTTTTTCTGAAAAAATATCGTTCAACTCCTCAATCACCATCTTGCGAGCATGTTACACGAAACAATGTTTCGTATGACATTGTCACCAGAAGGCGTTGGAGTGAAATGTCAAACTCGAAGGATTACGACGCTAGTGCCTCTAGTTGTGAAACGCGCAATCAATCAAATTCAAATTGATCGTTGAAGTCATGGTCGATGGAAATTTCCTTAGTGTTACGTCTGTTTGTCTGTGGTAGAACGGTCAACTTGATCTGCCATTTTTTCACACCACTTCTCCATATAAGATGGTTTTCTGATTGTTTTGCACCATTTCTTAAGTTTCCATCTGATAATTGCCTAATATTTTTCGTTGGGTTGATAGTTTTTTCAATAACGTCATTATCATTTGGTTCAAACCATTCCATTACATCCCGTCTGTAATGGTAGCTTGTTAAGTCAGGCCAAAGCAACACCGGACAGTCGTGTGATTGAATGGATGACAAAAATGGCTTCTGAAGACACTCCTCCATATATATTTGCCCATTTATGGTCGTTCCAGTGATGAAAACTTTAGTTTCCTTACCACAACTGCAGATGCTTTGACATACCATCAATTTTTGGACAATCTTGCCTGCATAGACATATTTGAATTTTTCTGGGGCATTACCTATCCGTTTGGCAAGGTAAAACTTGTGTCCCGGGAATTGAAAGTTAATTTTAACATTAATTGACTTAAAACCTTCGCGCTGACAGATTATTTGAGCTGTGCTGTACGGCGAGTGAATCTTTTCGCTAAATCACGCAAGAGAATCCCAAAATGGTTCCGAACTGCTCTGCAGACTTCCACTTGTAGTTTCTGGTCGTATGTCCCACTTCTACGTTTTTTGTTCTACGCGATCCAGCAATAGTGTTTCCTGATAACGTTTGACAGTTTTTACAGACAATTTCGGTAATTTTAGATACTTAAAAATCATTCCTCCTGACCATGTTAGATTTCCAACGTGAGTGTTGACCACCAGAAAATTGTATGGCGAAAGACATCTAACGCAGGTTTTCTCAACTGCAGGAACTTTTTACGAAAATCTATTTGGTACCAGTTATGTAGGAAAATGTCCGCTACTACGCCTACCGAATATTTTTTCTATTAAGTTGCTTACTTTCGAGATATTAAACCTTAGATGATTCTCGCCATACTGATTTCCGAAAGTCAACTTCTAGTTTTCCGCTGTAAGCATGCTCAAAGCATGCGATTCATTTTAAGAAATCGAACCTTAGATGTCTTTCGCCATACTGATTTCAGAGAATTTACTCCTAGTGTGCCGCTGTAAGCACGCTCAAAGTAGGCGATTCATTGTCTAATATCTTCCGATTAAGTTTGGTCGGTTTTTGTCTTTGGGTACAAGTACAACTGGGATGTTGTCGGCAGTATACCCACAGACGTACGGACGTAACACTAGAGAAATTACCATCGACCATGACTTCAACGATCAATTTGAATTTGATTGCTTGCTCTTTTCACAACTAGAGGCGCTACCGTCGTAGTACTTCGACTTGGACATTTCACTCCAGCGCCTTCTGGTCATACGAAACATTGTTTCGTGTAATATGCTCACGAGATGGTAATGGAGGTGTTGAACGACGGATTTTTCAGAAACATGTTCAGGCTGTTACCACAGACAAACAGACGTAACACCAGATAAATTACCATCGACCATGACTTCAACGATCAATTTGAATTTTATTGGTTGCGCCTTTCGCAACTAGAGGCGCTAGCATTGTAATCCTTCGAGTTTGACATTTCACCAGCGCCTTCTGGTGACAATGTCATACGAAACAGTGTTTCGTGTAACATGCTCGCAAGATGGTGGTAGAGGTGTTGAGCGATGGATTTTGTAGAAAAATGTTCAAGCTGTTACGTCTGTTTGTCTGTGCTGTTACTATTGTTTGTTTGTGGTCTACCATTCCTTATCCATTTCATAGTAATGACAAGAAGCTTGATCTGTCGAAAACTGTGTGGAACCAGTTTGTGCCTTTTTCTTTTCAAAAACGAACAGTGGGTAATGTCTGTGACATAACCGCTAAGTGGACGTAGGACTTGACTTGACCATGCCTTTAAGATACATAATATGTCCAAATTTCTCACATCAACTATTTTGGATAAATAATCGGCGTTGCATACCATTCCTTGGCAAAATCTTCTCATCAAACCGACACAGAAATCAAATCTACCTTGAACAAAAATCAACAACAAAAAAAAATTCAGGAAGTATCTGTTCAGTCACGAAATATTAGTTTCAACAGTGGCGACCTTCCCACTGAAGGACTGCCTGAAATAAACCACAAGTTGGCTCAGCAGGGGATGTGGACTGTATCTCAGCCCTTCCACTGAAGGGCCTTCTAATCCGTGCGATAGCGACTGAAGGAGAACATTATTTTTAACTCTTAGGGCCAATTTCTTCACCTTCGCTTAACTCTTAAGCGGTGCTTACCCATACGTTTAAACCTGGTTTAAGGCCTAAGCGGAGGTGAAGAAATCGGCCCTTAGAGCCTTGAAAAAGGCTGTTTGCTTCGGCTAAGTGCAAAAAGTAAGAAAACGATCTTTTCAAATAACCGCGAATTTCTAGTGATGGTATAAAAAAGACTGAATGCTCTGCGAGCGAATGCACTTTTCTTTTATACTACTTAATTTTGAATCTTCTCTGCTTCCCAATTGGTGGGCCAATCAGCTAGTGTCTTGTATCCCGCTTCTTTGTCAGCCAAAGCGTCATCATCATCAACGCGTTCGAGAAGGGCTTCTTCTTTTTTACGCTTGTTGCTCGCTGCTGGCGTCTATTTCTTAACGGGACTTTTCGCTTGATACAGGCCAATAAGCCGGGCAAGCGAGCTTAGAATTGCAGTTCAGGTGGAAGTAGGGTGTTCTTTTCTGAGACAACATTGTTAGTAGTAGAAGGAAGGAAACACCCGGACATGGGATTTCGGGTGATAAGATTTAGAATTCATAACATGGGACGATCATTCAGTCACGTTCGCTTTGTGTGCGGTCAGTATCAAACAATGTGTTTCTACATATTTTTTTATCAATGCCAATATTGCATTGATCAATGCATTGATATTTAACGTGAATTTAGTTTTGGGTCGCGCGGATTTGGCGCAGAATGGATTTTTATGTCGCGCGGAAATGGCGTGGATTTGATTTTAGTCGGCGCGGATTTGGCGCGGAAAATATTTCAGAATCTCGTAATCGTAACAACCCTGCAATTTCTATCCCGAAGGGAATTGAAAGCTTTGATATTGATCTCTATTATTGGCTCTCTGAAGAACCGTTTGTTTTTTGGACATACATGCTGCATCATGTGCAGTCTTGCAAAATGTCGTGACCATCACCAGATGATCAGATATGAAAACAAAAACAACCACGCTTTTAAACGATGTTCTTTACTGACAATCACTTCAAGCGCATCGTGACATGTAGAAGCTGACACGTGAGTACCTTCGGTAAGCGTGACACCCAGATTGACAACCACAAGCTGAGAGCCATAAAGAGCATCAGGTCGGTCAGCTGTCAAAAGTGCAGGTGAGCACCGTTATTGATTGATTTTGTTGTCGTTTGATTGGACTGACGTCGTTTTAATTGATAAATTGGATAAATCAATAGTTAAATTAAGGGTTCATTCACAAATTACATAACGCTAAAATGGACCTGGGGCTGAAAGCCCCCACCCACCCTCTCGTAACGTATTTTGTATGGGAGGGTTCTGAAATTTGTATGGGCCGTATTTGTGAATGGCTCTAACTAAGTTTTTACCAATTTGATCCAGACTATCTTTTGAAAAAGGCCAATTTTTTTTATTGATTTTTTCAAATGGATACAATCAAAAACGACGCATCCTACAAAAAATGTTATATGGGTGACTATCGCAAAATCAGTCAAAGTTTCTAATAAAGATATCGGAAACAATTCAAATTGAGCCCTACACTGAAAAAAAATCAGTTTCGACAGTTTCAAAAATTAAAACTCGATTTGTGAAAAAAAAAAACGCTTTTTTGATTTGTATGAAATTGTGTCTCAAGATAGGTGATTATGTTCCTACCAACCGTCCATACATCGCAAGCTGGGCACTTTGAAGGAAAAAAGTTTTTCTAACAAAAACTTTTCTTGTCGAAATTATTTTCAGTGTATTTTTATCCGTTGCGATTAGTTACGACCTAAATATTGTACTCTGCTTGACTGTACAGGAATATTTAAATATATGTATGTATATGTTAAATCCACTGGCACTCCTTGACACTGAGAAAAAAATCAATTCCGACAAAAAATTTTTGTTAGAAAAACTTTTTTCCCTTAAAAGTGTCAAGCTTGCGATGTATGGACGGTTGGTAGGAACATAATCACCTATCTTGAGACACAATTTCATCCAAATCAAAAAAGCGTTTTTTCGCAAATCGAGTTTTAATTTTTGAAACTGTTGAAACTGATTTTTTTCAGTGTAGGGCTCAATTTGAATTGTTTCCGATATCTTTATTAGAAACTTTGACTGATTTTGCGATAGTCACCCATACAACATTTTTTCGTAGGATGCGTCGTTTTTTAATTGTATCCATTTGAAAAAATCAATAAAAAAAATTTGGCCTTTTTCAAAAGATAGTCTGGATCAAATTTGGAAAAACTATGTATGCACCTCTTAAAATATTGCACAAAAAGTCAATATAAACAATAAGAACACTTAAATGTTCCCAAAAATTCTATTTTGGCTTCATGCATTTTTATCACAGCAAAAATCCATTAATTCCGCTAAGTGGATTATTCCATTGCTGTCGAGCGTTGATTTCGAACCAAACACCGCATAGGTCAAGTGATCATCACGATAGTCAAGATGACATGGATATGACAACCACAACACCAGGAAAGTTTTCCTATCATTCATGCTGGTGATCACAGGCAGAAGAAGTGAAGACATGGTGAGTGACCAAGCGCTAGTTGCTACCTAGGGTTGCTACAATGTCACTTTCATGGTGATCGTTACACCAAGCATGTGAGATCCACATTGAGCATCACAATTGAGTACTTGACACATGACCTGGATTTTGTTATTGTCACGCTTTGCGTGACTTGTACGGTGACACTTTGCAGCACTGATCATGTGGCTTTTCTTCAGCGTGTCTCGGCTCATCACCGTTGCCGGCCGGTCTCGGCTCGACTCTGCTGCTGCTGCCGGTATCTGCTCAGCATTGCTGCTTTGTCGGGTCTGTAGGGTGGACTGCTGCTGTACTGGCTACGTTTCGGCTGATGAAGGTCGCTTCGATGGTGTCGAGCCGAAAAAGTGGTCGGTGCAGACTTCATTCTCTGCTAAAAGGTGAGTGCTGTTCAATGATGCGGTTGCTTCGCTTGTCCCGGTCAGAATGAAAGGAAAAAATCGCGTTGCGCTATCTTATAGCTTCTCGGCAGACCCAGCGGCTGCTCATTCGCTGGTGTCTGCACCAATGAGAACGTGGAAATGGAATGATGCAAGAATTATGCGGTACCCATATTTATAGGCTCCCTTGATCTCAATGTTTTTCATTGAAAACATTTTCATGCCTATTGAAACAAGTTTTTCGGGTCTTATCAAGCATGGACATGAAAGGCATACTTGAAATCTGTCGATTGAGGGGCTTACCGCAGAAATTCGTCCACTGAGACGAACGCTATTAACGTTTAAAATCTTTCAACACAGCGTAACGCGGTCGATTTGAATATTTTGAAATGACACCCGGTATAGTAAAGAGAGACGTAAGTCCTACGTCAAAAGCAACAGATGTATAGGCAAGCATTATTTTACGTAAATAGCTGGGTAAATATTGGGGCCCTCCTTAGCCGTGCGGTAAGACGCGCGGCTACAAAGCAAGACCATGCTGAGGGTGGCTGGGTTCGATTCCCGGTGCCGGTCTAGGCAATTTTCGGATTGGAAATTGTCTCGACTTCCCTGGGCATAAAGGTATCATCGTGTTAGCCTCATGATATACGAATGCAGAAATGGTAACTTGGCTTAGAAACCTCGCAGTTAATAACTGTGGAAGTGCTTAATGAACACTAAGCTGCGAAGCGGCAATGTCCCAGTGGGGGATGTAATGCCAACGAAGAAGAAGAAGAAGCTGGGTTATTAGTGGCAGTTGTCACGAAAAATACACTTTTCATTGCACAAATTAGAATCGCTTCCAAATCAAATACTAATGAATTGGCTGCTTTGAGCGTGCTTACAGCGGCACACTAGGAGTTAACTTTCGAAAATTAGTATGGCGAAAGGCATCTGAAGCCTAATATCTCAAAAATATGCATTTGAAAAGTTCCTGCTGTTGAGAAAACCTGCGTTAGATGTCTTTCGCCATACAAACTTCAGGTGGTTAACTCCTAAGTATTCCACGTCGAATGCAATCGGAAGGTGGATATACAACATTGCCACAAACCACGTGCTTTTTTCAGTCAATTTTCAACAGGAACTAGGATCCGAGAATAGGGTGTCCACCTCAAAATCGGAAAGTAGTGCTACTCAGGAGGAACTACAACTTGGGTGGTCCAACCTGTTGCAGGTGCGGAAGCGAGTCAACGAGCTTTATGACTTCGTAGGACAAGCACAATGTTCACACTAAGATCAAGCTTCTAGTGACGAGCATCAAGTCCGCCGTTAGAGCTGCTGAGCACGAACAGAACGCGCTCAAAAGAAGAGCGGAAGCAGTTGAAAAAGCACTGAAAGATGCAGCGGAGTATACAACAGTGGAGGCCCTGCAAACACAAATGAGCACCCGAAATATTCGCACGGAGAAGCGAATTAGAGACTCTCCAGGAGAGCAGGAAATGCCGAAGAAGCAGCGGAACGTGCTAGTGTACTAAGGGAAGGCGTCAAAAACAGTGATTGGCAAACCGTGGAAAGCCAGCGGGAGAAGAGAAAGAAACAGAAGGAGAACGTGGAAAAGAAGAAGGAACAAAAGAAGAAAGAAAAACATCGCTCATCTCGTGAGAGGGGCAAGAAGGACGCCTTGATAGTCGAAGTGAGCGACAAGACGACATACGCAGCGATCTTACGGAAGGTGAGAGAGGACCCGGTGCCCAATGACTTGGGTGAAAAAGTGGTGAGGACTAGGCGTACTCAGAAGGGAGAATTGCTGTTTGAGCTGAAGAAGGATCCCACGGTCAAGAGCTCGGCCTTCCGGGAGCTCATTGCCAATTCCTTAGGTAGTGAAGGAAACGTAAGAGCTTTAACGCAGGAGGCAGTGGTCGAGTGCAGAGACCTGAACGAGATCACTACGGTAGACGAACTGGGCGAAGTTTAGATGACCATTCGGCTGAGGAAATTGTTCACAAATAGCAGCGATACCACTACCGGTAGACGCTGCCAACAAAATGGTGGAGGTGGGTAAGGTGAAAGTCGGATGGTCAATGTGTCCGTTGAGACTCACCCCTTTAAATGTGTGGCGTTTGGACACCAGGCGCGAAACTGCAGTGGCCCGGACAGATCTGGTCTTTGTAGGAAATGTGGTGGAAAAGGACACGTCGCTAAGGACTGCACAAGAACCAAGATGCCTGCTCTGCAAACCGGAGGACGGAAACGACCATATGACGGGTGGCTTCAATGTCCTTCCTACAAGAAGGCGAGATTAATGGAGATCATCCAGTTAAATCTCAATCATTGCGACACCGTACGGCAGCTGTTCTTGCAGTCGACAACAGAAGCAATGTGCGACTTGGCAATTATTGCTGATCCGTATCGGATCCCTTCTGACAACGGCAACTGGGTGGTGGATGCTACGCGGATTGCGGCTATCCAAGTGATGGGCAGATTCTTTATCCAAGAGGTGATAGACAGTTCAAGCGAGGGTTTGGTAATCGCCAAAATTAACGGGATCTTTGTGTGTAGCTATTACGCACCCTCAAGGTGGACTTTGGAGCAGTATAACCGGATGCTGGACTCACTCACGGAGAAGCTGATCGCCCGAAAACCGGTGATCATCGGAGGCGATTTCAATGCACGGGCAGTGGATTGGGGAAGCAGACTGACTAACGCCAGGATTACAGTTTGCTGGAGGCGCTGGCTAACCTGGAAGGTAAGATTGGGCAACGATGGTACCGATGCCAGGGAGTCCATCGTCGATGTCAAGTTATGCAGTCCGTCGATGGCGAGGAACATGAACTGGAGAGTTTGTGAAGATTATACTCATAGCAATCACCAGGTATCCGATATAGTGTTGGAACACGAACGCCGACGGTACGACGGGAGATAAGGTCTAGTTAGCGAAGATGGAAGACGAAGGACTTCGATAAGGATCTTTTTATCGAAGCACTTCGAGCGGACAGCGACGCTACAAACCTTGAGGCAGACAAGCTGACGGAAACGCTAGCGTTGGCATGCCATGCGACTATGCCTAGGAAATTAGAGCTATCGATCAGCCGGCGGCCAAGTTACTGGCAGTTAAGGCCGTTTTCCGTGAAGCTAGTGTGGCTTTCAAACGGGCGCTCCAAATCAGCAAGTCCAACTGCTTCAAGGAGTTGTGTCGAGAAGCTGACGCTGATCCTTGGAGTAACGCTTATCGAGTCCCAACAAAGAAGATCGGGGGTCCTGCGCCACCAGCCGAAATGTGTCCGGACAAGCTGAAGATCACCGTGAATGGCCTTTTCCGCAACATGGTTCTACGACGTGGCCGCGTACGCCGTACGAAGATGAAGACCGAGTAACCGCTGCAGGTATGCAAGTCTCCAATGACGAGCTATCATCAGTGGCGAAAGGTTTGAAGATGAAGAAAGCTCCGGGTCCGGATGGAATTTCAAATGTGGCTCTAAAATCCGCGATTTTGGCGTTTCCGGACCTGTTCAGAATGGTGCTGCAGAAGTGTTTAGTAGATGGTAATTTTCCGGATACGTGGAAGATCCAGAAACATGGTATAGGCCCATATGTCTGCTGGATACACTGGGGAAGCTTCTGAAAAGGATTAACCTTAATAGGTTTACACAGTTCACGTAGAATGAGACTGGCTTATCGGAAAAACAGTTCGGATTCCTTAAAGGCAGATCGACTGTGGATCCAATCAGGATAGTCATTGAAGATGCAGAAGAAGAGGTGCAGCAATCGGTTCTGCGCGATAGTGACGATTGACGTCAAAAACGCGTTCAATAGTCCCAGCTGGGAGGCCATC
This sequence comes from Armigeres subalbatus, assembly GCF_024139115.2. Classification (NCBI taxonomy): domain Eukaryota; kingdom Metazoa; phylum Arthropoda; class Insecta; order Diptera; family Culicidae; genus Armigeres; species Armigeres subalbatus. The sequence goes on from NC_085140.1 coordinate 331,693,320, forward strand.
GCCGCAGCGCTGCATGGAATGCGAATCCCCGACATCCCGAACCGGATTCTGGTTTACGACACGAACTTGGGGCAAAAGTCGATCAAGGTTACGGCGGGCGTTCCACAATGGTCCATACTAGGGCCAACGTTATGGAATTTGATGTACAACGGGGTGCTGACGCTGAAGTTGCCCAAAGGTGTAAAGATTTACGGATTCGCGGATGATGTCGTCCTAACGATGACCGGTCACTGGTGATGCTAGTCAGCAACTGCATAGTAATCCAGCGGGCCACTTGGTTTAACGTTCCGAGCTATAGCGCAAGTCTCACGATCACAAGCTTTAAACTTGATGTGTGGATTTACTTAGCGATTACTATTATTGTCTTCTTCGTAGATCCTAAATTGTAGTTCCTACGTGTCCTCTTCTGATTGGGTAAAAAATCATCATACGATGTTGTGTAACACATTTTGTTGTGATACAGAATTTAGGCGAAGCTACAAATCATCAAAAAGATGGTACGAAATGAATCCAATCTACGGGAGTACTAGAATTCAGATATACTTTTTTATAAGTTTAGTTTCAAAACCTACCGCTGCACTGGTGATGGCGCTGCGTTCTCTTGCGTTACACGTGAAACCATCTGGAATTCTTGCTTTGCTTAGTTTTATTGACTGTACACAAAGATGCACAGCTCACCAATTGAACGGCCGTCTTGGGATTAGAAAACGAGAAATCATCTGCATCTCCGTGGGCGCCACGAGAAATCTATACCGTTCTATACCCCAATTTGCCAACAAAAGACCGAATAGGGACAAAAGGGAAAAAGGACAAAACGTCGAACGGGATAAAAGGTTGAAAGGGACAATAGGTTGGAATAGAAAGGAAAGGAAACGGAAAGAATCAATCTCGCACATAAAAGTTTTATTCATTTATTAAATTAATATCCTTTTTTATCTCTAACAGAAATATCTAGATATTCTTAATATTGTCTTCTTCTTCGAAAATTACTCATTTTTCAACTTTGATTGACAAGATGAGTGTATTACTTCTGCTTGAAGTTAAAGGCATTTGACAAATTCCTTTGGAATACACCCAATTTGTTATCAACTTATTCTTGATCGACATTTTGTCCCTTTCGACCTTTTGTTCTTTCGACTTTTTGTCCTTTCGACCTTTTGTCATAGATTTAATGAAGCGCTTCGTGTAAATTTTCATTAATGTCGGCGTAGCATCAAATTAGAATTCGGAAGTCGGGACTTCCAAACCGAACTTTCTTCCGAAGTTTTATCTGTCAAACTAATTGATGCGTTGTTTAGCGCATCTTTAGGCGAATCCAGCGCACGACTTCTGAAGTTTAAGTTGCCTGTATCTGAAAAAAATCAACTTTAGTATTAAAAAGCGTTCTAACTTTTTTTCGGACAGCGTGACGATCCATACAAAAAATTTAGAGGCTTAATACAGAAAGTGTGTCGAAGGAAGAAGGGAGGGTTGAAAATCATCAACAATCATCAATTTTCAAATTTCCGTTTTACACCCTATATCCAAGTCTTCCCTTTAGACGTAGTTCACGTTAAAAAAGATTACGAATCACTTTGTTCATAAAACAAGATTATTGTTAACAAACAAGAAAGCAGAACAATTTTATTGATCAAGTTTCTTATGCTTAATCTGTCACATTATCAGCACGCTGATTGTACACGACATTGTCAGACAACATGAGTGACTCAGAATCATTCGATAATAGTAGACTGCAGAATAAGACCATAACATATTTTTGCTAAATAAATGTCATCAAGATAGTCCATGAATATGTTACGAGCCAGCTGTCTGAACATAGTATTATTTCGGAGTCGAATAGTTAAGCATGAAGAGAAAAAAAACTGGCGCCTTTCTCCATTACAAGGATTTTTTTAGGAGTAGTTTCTCCGTCACCGAATTTAGTTACCGGCAAATGAGTCATACTTTCGGTCGACCCGGACCCGGCTCGGGATGTTTGTCGGTCGGTCTTGAAAAAGAAGCACACGAAACTCGGCGAGCGAAAGGAAAACCGTTGGTGTTGTTGGTGGTACCCTTTTGATGGTGGTGACGATGGGTCGCTTTCTCGCCAGGAATGCTTTCGAGGAAAATAAACTCTGGTCATGCAATGCGGCGCCGGGCTGTTTACGGTGCGGTTCTGACCGATAGGGATCCCATGTATAGCAAAATGTGGCGAGAAAAATTATGCAATTACGGATGTTTGGATTTCGAATGTTTCTATTACTCATGCTAGAATGCTTGAACGATGTTTGTTTTGCGCCACGTAGTTTAGATAAAAGAGTTTTTTTTTATCGTAAATGAAAATTGGCATTTTATAGACAGTTGGTAAAACCTTTAATTTTAGTATTTAATCAGCTCAGCAATTTATTCCTTATAAAGTCATTTTAATGTTTTCATTTGTTTTATTAAAAAAAACTTATCTTTGATTAGGAAAACTCAATTGAGCTCAAAACTTAACATTAATTGAGCTCAATTCCAAAAGATTTTCCTTGTGGTACACAATCAGCTACTTTTGAAGTCTGTTCTCGTTTGTGCTTCGTTTCACAAAGAGAATATATGACCTTATGTAGCACATAACCATAGTTGAATAAATTATTTCGGTATCGACCCAAATCTTTTCCCAAACTAAATGATTTAATATATAGAGTCGACATTGCCTTCAAATGCTTTAAAAAATTCGATCCATAAAAGCCACCTTTTTCCGGACACCTCATAATCAGTCGTGGAATGTTGCCAAACGTCTTCTATTTAGCGTTCATCGTACCGAAGGTTTCCCGCTACCGACCATAAAATGGAAAATAAATTATGCATTTTACGTATCAAAAGGAAAAACTTACTAACCTGGCGACCGCAACAGCGAGTGGAGTTTCTAACTAACTACCTTCGGACGAACGAACGACCACACTCCGAAGCGCCCGCCATGGAGGAGCCCATAAAATGCATCGATTTTGCTCGTCTCTGGTTCTGGTAGTTCGTCGTCGGTTATCCTCGGTTGCCAAGTTGTAACTTGCTAAAGCCAGAGGCTAGAGGTTGGTCGCCAGCCATATATCCTTTTTGTCACCATATTTACCATTCTTCGCTGTGTGTTACCATTGGTGTAAATCGTAGGGTGAATGTGGGTAAAATTAACGTGTTGCGTTGTAAGACTTTCCCTATTAACTGATTCTGGTCACAACTGTTACAAAATTGTAATATTTAAACCGTTTCGCATAATTACCTTCCATGAATTGGGCAATGTATTCTTGCTTCATCTTATTAAGACTTTAAAGAATCTACGATTGTGCAGTAAGTATTTAAAATATGATGCTGTACAGCTTATCTCTGTTATTGGCATTCCAATTGAAATTTGCAAATCTCGGGCAAAATATGCTCTGATATCATGGCCAAACACTCTAAATCAAACATTTTATTATTTCTCCAAAGTCTTTTTTGTAAAAGAAATATAATAAAAATAAAACTTTCCGCATGAAAATTTAAAACTAATACATTTTTATTTCTAGACCAACATTTTAAAAAGGGCGTAACAGCCAAAATTTATTCCTTCTGATTCTTCGTCCGCATATATAGCTATGTTACGCCCTTTTCAAATGTTGGTCTAGATTTTATATGTTCATTTAAGCACAATCACGACAGAGTTCATTAATGGCTGCCACAATGGCCGTCCTAGCCCTTAACTCGCGTTTTTCCTCGCGAAAATTTAAACTTCAAGGCGATTAGCACATCTGAAAACCATTTTAATTTGTTCGTGTATACTGCAAGTGAGCAAACGTGAAAAACTGCTTTTCGATGTTACCTGTCGTTTGCTTTTGGTGTTATGTGCACCTGAAAGCGCCATGTAGTTTTGAAATTGGATTCCAACACGGTTCACCTTAAAAACCTGGCGTACATTCTGTACGCTGCACGTCGAGACCATCCGACGCCAGCTGCCCGACGGTCTGCTGCACTGTAACCGTCATCATCGTCATCGCCGGCGACGTTACAACCGAACTGACTCATAGTGACTCGTTGCTATGTAGTAGGTGGTGAAATGCTGCGCATCCTTGGTTAGCAGATGGCTTGGCTCATGTCGTATCACAAAGTAATTTCTCGATTTCGGGATTGTATCGCATTCCTACGCTACCACCCAATAAAGGCAAAATGTCACCCGACAGCGACTGTTGCTGGAAATGGATGGTTGATATTGATTGATTGACGGATGGTTGTGTAAAGCAAAAGGGGTGGGAAAGTTCGATTTTTGGTTTATGGGGTGAGACAGAATCATTTAGAAGTTTGCTATAATGGAGAAGTTGTGTTTCGAACATTGATGAAACCGGTGACATTTTGCTGGATGAACTATTTTGCGCAGGTTTGTAAGGATGCATGCAGGTTAGGTCAATGATTGAAGTACTGTGTTGTAGAGAATAAAGTTCCTGGATTTATACTAGCGACGCAATACACCTACCCTCTTCTACCTACATGTGAGTTGAAAATGCATTTATGACTGCAGTGTGATTTATTTACCAGTTCCAGCTCTTCCTTTATCAAGGTGACTAATAATTGTGTTTGTGGAAGGTACTGTCAGCTCGAGCAAGTTTGACCAGATTTTGCACGAAATTTATATTATCTATTAGGTAGACAAATATGAAAAGATGGCTAATTCCCAAATTGAAATGAATCTTACTATTGGAGCAGGATCCGTGATAATTGATAGTTCATGAATCATGTATAGTTCAGATTACTCACTCGATACAATTTCAAAATTGTTTTCTAGAATGGAAGAACAACGATCAATACCGTGCGGTCACGAAGTATTGTCATTTAATTCATTTCTTTAGGTAAAATCTAAACAGATAACACTGAATCAAACATTTGACGCCACAATACATGGTTCGAGGCCACCACTGCCCATGATTTCATAGTTGACGTATCAACCATTCGAAATTTCAGTGAATTTGACTTATTACGCGTTTATTGGGGTAATACAACCGCTGCACATAGAAGTACGCAGTGTAAAAGCGTGGCCAAAATTATGTCAATCATTTTGTCGTCTGTAAATGCATTCAATAGAAACAGGGAAGTATATTTATTTGTTTTTATGCTGTTTACATTCTGCTAGTGAAGTATGACCACTGGCGGTTATTGTTATAATATTTGATAGAGCACCACTTGGCGCAAGAACGCTGTCTTTGAGAACTACAGCGTGCTTGCAACGAGTGGTGCCCACATCTGGCTCCGTCAGTGAGTATGATCTTCATTATGTTAATCTTTATTATTTGATTATTACTTACTAAATTTTCCGAAAAGATGTACTTTGTTTGTGTACTTCAACTATATAAATTTGTCATCGGATCATGTAGAAGTCCCTGGATAATGTTTTGTAATACCAAATGGAGCAGATCTAATAAATACGAATTGCAAATCAACCGCTATGTTTCTTAATAAACTTAACATCTGAAAAATGCGTAGGCTTTTATGGATCGTGTTCATCAAAGTCTCACTCTTCTTTGGAAGCGAAACATTATTTATGTGAGCACTCAAAACCATGATTTATTTTCAAGCATTTTTAAGCAAACTTCACTATATTAAAATAAAAATAAGTCACGATTGCGTGAGTATGCGTGAAATGTTTTCTATGAAGCTTATTAAGGAAACTCCAATCTTTCCAACGCTGACAATGTCGTTGCTTGGACTGGTTTGGAACCTTATCAAAAGTTTTGTTTTGTAAAACATACTATTGTAAACAGGTAGAAAAAAGCTAGCAATTAATATAATGATTATGGATCATCTGAAAATGGTTTCAGATCGAATCATGCCCCTGGAGCCGACGTTCTGATACCTGAATCATGCTGGAAAAAGTTTTAAATACCCTCATTATTGATACCTATATTGGTTTTCATCGTAAAAATCAATAAAAATCTAGAAAAACATGATAAAACGTGAACATTTTTCTATGCACAATTACGATAAAACTAGCATTGAAACTATGGTGAAGTTTCGACAGTCAGCTTCGCTTACAAGTAAACAATATCGGTTCATAAATCACATGGCAAATAAGTATCACTATTTGAAAATTTAAAAATGAAATATAATATGGAAATATCTAAAAAAAAATGTTTTTGACTTTTGGTCAGGATTTGGGCTGAAATACTCCTCAGTGCCCTGCAACATCGATACGATGCTCGTTCCAAACCTTATTTAAGTGTTTGCGGGTAAAAAGGATTTAAATTTGCGATGTTTGTCCCTAAGTTATTCGAAATACAGACGAAAGTGCAATGGTTGTTACGTCAACTATGAAATCATGGGCAGACCATCTCTCCATTTTCGGTACTGCCCAACGCTTGCTAAGTCGTGCTGTATCTGGTCATCCCACCTCGCTCGCTGCGCTCCACGCCTTCTTGTACCTGCCGGAAGTGAACACAATTTTCGCAGGGTTCCTGTCAGGCATGCTTGCAACATGACCTGCCCATAGTATCGTTCCGGCTTTAAAGCTCTTTTCTGGATACTGGGTTCGCCGTAGAGTTGAACGAGCTCGTGATTTATCCTTCGCTACCACACACCGTCCTCTTGTACCAAAGACGTCTTTGGCATCTGTTTCTCAAAAACTCCAAGTGCTTGCAGGTCCTCTTCGAGCATGGTCTAAATGTCATGTCTGAAGAGCACTACATTGCGAACGGCTGACAATAATGTTAGTCGTGAAATCCGAAAACGCATTATTTGTGGAAGTCGGGCCTACACGAACTCCGATTGTGGCCGGTTGAAAAAAAAATGCTCCCGTCGTTTTTTTTTCGAATTTTATTTAATTTGTTTTCTGGAATTACAATTTAGCCCTAATTAGAATTCAACAAATTAACCGAAACTATTGTGCAAAGTGAAATGTTTTCTCCATGACATCGACATTGGAAATTAAACCGAATAATTGTTGCAAGTGGTTTAGTCTAGGCGAAACTTCAAGAACAATAATTTGGTTTGAACCTACGGTAGCAAAATTCAATATAGACGGCCACATCTTGGACGATGTTGGAGGCTTCATTGACAACGCGGAAGGAGCCGTGGGAACAACCAAACTAAATCTTACCAGCTACGGCAACTTCAATTAACGACTAGGTGACGTGCTTGTCGCCCCAAATGAAATGTTCAGAGTCGAAACAAAAGTTGTCAGATCCAAATGGATTCGATCGCTGAAGATGGTGAAGACTTCATTGTTCATCTCATTGTATGTTCATCCATGCCACTAAGATTTCATCATTATCACGGGAGTATAATAGGACGTCGTTTGCTAGTCGATAAGGAACGTGCGGCGAACATTAAATTGAAATCTGAATTTTGTAAAGGTGTCCAGATTACCGGAAAAGTGTCCAATCAGATTCTAGAGGCATGTAGCTGTATCAGACAACAGGAACGTGGAAAATTGAGTGCTGGAGTGCAACCGTGACAAGGAAGATATCTAGGGATGGAGTTGATTAGACGACATTTAGTTTGAGCTCAGCTGAGCTGAACCAATTTAAATGCAGAAGCGACAGCAACAGCCTTGACAGAAACTTTGCTGATGGAAATCGGATATCGATAATTATGACGGCCACAATTCCGATAGAAGCAAAGAAGGATGATAAGTTAACGCATTGAAATTATGTCGTTTCCTCGGAAATTCCTAATGAGTCCTGTTCAAACCTGAGGCTATTTTGATAGTGGATGAACTGGTGAGCATGTTCCAATTCTTCTCTTTATTTCTTTCATTGTATTATATATTTATAAATTAAAAATTGAACACTAAATACGTACAGGGCATCGTTTGCTGCTATTGCCGCGAATATTGTGGGAGTCCCAGGTATTCGGTTCACGCTTTAGTTAGCAACGGTGGCTCTTCTCGACCTTCTATTCCCTGAGTAGTTAGTGCGAATAAGGGCGTCCTTGTGAAGTTTTGCTGTACCTGTTATGAACAACTAGTACATCCCGTACCCTACACTTCCTGAAGAAACCTTTTTGCTTCAGGAGTGAATCCTTTTTGTAGTACTAGTCTCCGTAACAAAAAGGGCACCATCACGAAGCATGAGATATGATCAAATTATTCGTAGTACTACTTGATGGTCGAATGCAGTGTGTGGTGTGAAGGAAGTGTGGTGGAAGTTTTGGAGACAAACTTGTTCCGTCTGAAGTTGGTGTACGGTTGATCGACCGCATCGTAAATTGTTGCTCAGCAAGATTGTGGTGAAGTGGATCACAAACAGCTTGGATAATTCTGAAAAAAAGGCTGATAAGATTTTTTTTGGGAGAGGAAGGATCCTTTCCAGGCTTCTGGAAAGGGATGACATAGACTGGCTGCCAGGACGATGGGAAGTAGTTTTGACGGATACACTTCGACGGATTAAAAATCAGCCTAGGGCCTGCTTATTTTTTGATAATAAATAAACTATTTTCTATTGAAAATGCAACTTTTGTTTCCAATCGTAACAACAATTGCTTGCATCATTGGTACATTGTTCCTTTAGTAGCGGCAAAAACTAAAAACAGATCCCATAGTGGAGTAACCCATTGATTTATTATGGGATCCAGGAGTCTATTTTATTAGGCAAAATTATTGTTTTCAATAGTTTTGCCTTTCTCGTATACTAAGTATTTTTTAGTTGAATCTTGGGATAACGTTCATTCAATAGCATAATTAGAGCATTCCACGTTATCTAACATCAGCGTGAAACGCATAATTTAGGAACAGCTCATAAAAATCCACTACCTCCATTGAAAATACGGCTGCCATATATAATATATTTATATACACTAGACCGAATATCAACAAAGCGTTACTCACCGATCAACTGATCAGCTAAAACGTTGGTTCAAGATCTTCAAACCCTTCAAATATATCGGCATGAGCCGCCAATGGTACGCCCAATTTTTACCCGCGTCATCCTCAAAGCTCCATCATTACAGAAGATTAAAGCAGCCATCCGAAGCATACAATTTAACAAAGCTCCCGGCGTCGATCGCATTACAGCAGAGATGCTCAAAGCTGACCCGCAAACGCTGCGTCACCTATTCTGCAATATCTGGGACACCGCGACTTTTCCGGCTGACTGGATGCAGAATAGGCGCATTATAGTGTCGCTGTTGGCATTCAAGATTTTCTCTCCCGCCGGTCCTTCCGGGTCCTTATCGGCAAATCCGCCGAAAAGAAGGTGACCCTGTTTCTGGTGTGCAACGGGAGACATCGTCTCTCCAGCCCAAGTCTCAAGATTAATGGGCAGCCGATCCCAAACTGGAAACTGCTCAAAACCGGCTGCAAAACGAGGGTTAACCTTGTTAAAACCTTATCAAGACCGCCTAGGACAAACAACAGAGCCCCTCAGTATCGCTACACTAACTGTCCCTTTCGAGACAAGGAGTCGGCTTAGGCGTTACTGGGAACAACCTGACGGTGTCAGATAGCCTTCAAAGCGACCATCCGAAACACCCATGGATCCAGGCCATTCTCGGTTGCGAACCACAGTCGACAACCTTCGGCTGGATTCCGGTACACTGTGGGGTGCCTTAGGACGTCACTGCGGACACTCTTGCTGGAGTAGGGCACCAAGGCCGGAGTTTCACGACATTAATTTCTTTTGCTGACGTTAAATGCTGGATCTAAAAGATCGTCAGTCAGAATTGGGAGAAGCAATGTACAGCTTCCAGGACCACGTAGCTACGGAAGGTCAATAGATCCACGGCAGCCTGGAACGACATGCCTAGTCTCAAGGACCAGCAAGTCATCTCCCGCCTTCGCACAGGGCACACCCAAACCTCACATAATTTCAGCGGAAGGCCCTTTCGGATCGTTTGTGAAATCTGCAAAGTAGAAAACTCAGTAGAGCATGTGATCTTCCGTTGTCCAAAGTTTGACATTCCTCGATCCAGCTACGGGATATCGACGAATATACGAGATGCCTTGGCTAACGATACCGCAAAGCTATCATCCTCATCTGCTTCCTCAAAGATGGAGGGCTGTGCTAACAGATCTAGATTTAGATTGGGCCTCCCGGCAACTCCCTCCCGGGTGTAAGTCGCATCCACGGGGGTATGTGGGCCTCCCTGGTTATTCCAGGGTTGCAAGTCCCTCACCCCAGTGACTCGGCTACCCGAGCACCACAACCCGGATCAGTGTTGGTAACAACTCGAAATCTCAAAACGCATACAACTCAGCACCTATGTCTGTATGTGCGTATGTATGTGTGTGTGTGTATGTGTACAAATTTTGTAGACACACTTTTTGGAACTTAGAATTGTCCGAATTACTCGCAACAGACCCATTCGACGGGGAATCTTGTCCCATTATTTGCTATTGAAAATTGTCCAGATTAGACTATAGGATCAGAAGTTATGGCCAAATCACGCTAAAAAATAATCATTGATATCTTTTTTAGTACTTTTTGCACGAGAAAGGCACCAACACCGCTAGGTGGATTAATCAGGGGTTTTTTAAGAGTACAGTTTTAATTTGCTTTTTTAACTGTTCTGTACTATATTTTATTCCATTGGCTTCCGGGAGGTCCCTAGATTGGACCTGAGGGTCGCTACTTTCAGTGGAATTCCCGGAGGAACTCTCGAAGGAATTTTCTGGAAGAATTTCTGAAGAAACTCCCGGGAGATTTTTTAAAGGAACCCCGGGGAAACTACCAGAAGCATTTTCGGAAACAAGAGAATTCATCTTATAGACAAATCTCGTCTAGCTGAAACTTTTGTTGGGGTTTGTAGCTGGAATATCATCATCATCAGAAGACCTCCCGGAGAATTCCCTGAGGAGCTCGCAGAGAAATTCTTGGAGGAGCTTCTGGTGGAAAATCTATATTCCTGAAGAAGCCTAAATAAATTCCAATTCTGCCGAAATTCCCGGAAGAATTTTCAGAGGAACTGCCGATAGAACTACCGGAATAATTCTCGAAGGAAATCCTAGAGAAATTGGAAATGCCGGTGGAATTTCCTGGAAGAATTCTAGGAGAAATTTTGGAGAAACTCCTGGAGGATCTCTCAGTGGAAAGTTTCCACCGGAATTCTTCCAGGATTTCATTGCGAATTAATCTAGGTATTCCTCCGAAAATTCCATTGTTGATTTCATTTTCGATATAATTTCTGTACAAATTTCCGGTGGAATTCCTGGAGAAATTCTTCGAAATTTTCACAAGAAATTTTTCGAAACAATTCACGGAAAATTTTATGGAATTTACACAAGAAATACGAAGATTTTTCGTGAAATTCTCAGGAATGTTTACTGGCAATTCTGCGGAATTTCCACGGAATATTCTTATTTTTAAAAATTATGGGAAACAGCACGAAATTATTTGAATTATTGCAGGGAATTCTGCAGAACTTATAAAGAAGTTCGTGAAGATTTTCTTGGAGTAAATAATGGTGGAATTTTCGGATCAATTCCCGGCAAAATTTATGGTGGAATTCTTGAAGACACTGCCGAAGAAGTTGCTAGAGGCATTCCTAAAGAATCCCTGATAGAATTTCGGATAGAATGCCAGGAGCAATTGTCGAAGGAATTCCTGGAGAAAGCTTGCATATTGATTTTTCTTCCTATTTTATAATAAATATTATTTCAGAAAGGATTTGTTTAGAAATTCAGATGTATGGTTCTTGTTTTCTTAAACATATGGAAAAATGCAGGATTTTTATAATAATTGTTATAGCCGATTTTATATTCTTTCTGAATACTAAGTTCGTTAATATTTTTCTCACTTTATTTAAAAATAACTGATGAGCAATAAATCATTATTGTTTTAATCATTATTGTTTCGATTTGGTTTGGATTTGGTTTCATATGTTAATATTCTTGTGTTTTTATAAAACTACTATAAAACTACGATTTAGAAGACCAAAAAAGTTCCCCCCCCCCTTCTCGAAATCCTGACTACGCCCATGGAAGCCGATGTTAGGTTCGGCTATCGCCAACACGCGTTCCCGGGATATGGCTTTGCATACCTGGGAGATGTACTACAGAATGCCTAAAACGACGGCAAGCATGTGGATTTAGTTTCCTTGGATATCTCCAAGGCCTTCAACAGGACTTGAAGCCCCTTCGTCCTCCAACAGTTGAAAGAGTGGGGATTATCCGGCAACCTCCTTGCTTTTGTTCGGAATTTCCTCACAGGGCGCTCTTTTCAAGTTATGATTGGTAAACAATCTTAGATTAATCGTATTCAGAGTGGCTCACAACCGAAGACATTCCCCTACATGTAATTTTCAAATAAATTATGTTACTTGTGTTTTTGAAAAATATTTTCCTATATATTGAAGGCTAACACAATAGTTAGTAACAATAACAATCGCAACAAAAAGCATCAATGAGATTATCTGCTGTTTTAATATTTTTGAGCAATATTGTATAAGTTGATTTTTGAAAATATTTATTCAACCATAATCCCGAGTCGTCACTCGTTGGTATAGTGCACCAATCGGAGACGAGCCAGCCTCGGGCTGAAAGTCTCCTTAATAAAGTCAATAAAAAAAAAGTGCACCAATGTACAGTCTCATCCATAAATGCATTCCAATGGTATCTCTAACGACAAAAACATATAACCGTGTCAGGAGATTAATGATAAAAAATGTTTTCCAGTTCAAAATGATGCAGGAATTCCTTAAGGACCGTTCCATCTGGGTACGTCGGTTACCGTTTTCTGTTTCAGACTTTGCTCCATCCGATGTGGGAATGAGAAATGATATTCCACAAATTAAATTCACACATATTGGAATAGAGGAAGAAAAACCACTTCGAGTGGAATTCTCTTCGGTGGTTAAGTCCTGCTCGAGTCTTCGTATTGAGAATGTAGAAAAGTATTCCAATAATGGGTAAGAGATGCAAGGGCTTCTTTTTCCAGTTCAATATGAATGTGTGGTTGTGCTGGGCAATAAAAGTAGAGTGTCAATGAGTAGCATGAGGATTGTTGGATACCGTAGGGAACGATAATATTTTTCAAAATTCCTTTCTGGTATCTTTTGTTCGATTCTTTTCCAATGCATCTAATATTCCAAGTATTGCTCTATCCAAGTGAGAAAATCATGTAAACTGAACTGATTGTATGCTGAAAGCTGAGAAAATTATGAACATTATTAATACAAATATAATTTTTCAAATGTTTCGTCTTTGTTATTTACGAGCAAGATACCTTCACCACTAGGTGTATTATGGTCTGCATATTTTGAACAAAATAGTTCATTTCTCAGTACTGTCGGTTCAACGAAAATCTGCCCAAAGTGTACCACTTGAGCACTATTTAAGCCTCATCCTTTTTAAATCCACCAACATAACCTCATTAGCACTCATAAACAACAATGCCAAGCACCTCTATTATACGAACTAAGTAAAAACCTAACCCTCGCCTCGGCAGCTTGACAGCTTCTATCGCGATTCCGCACATGTGCATCCGCAAACGACGACGTCGAGGATGATGCGATGTTTTGTGTAGTGGAAAATCCCCGTATTGCCCCCGGGAGGATATAAATAGTGTGCGACGGTTTTGAAAGCAGCGCCCGTGCTTTTTCCGGTCGCAACAGCCCGGAACCAACATCCTTGCAGAACCTTTTCCTTCGTTCTCATAAAAGTTGACTGCTACACCACTAGGGGGTTCCGAAAGCTAGAATGTAGTAAATGTACCACTAACTGATGTATGGTGACGCCGGTTAGGCTGCAGGCCATCGATAACGCTGCAAATATTGAGTCGCTCGCTCGGTTGGACTCGTGAAGGAATTATGCGATTTCCCTGCTTGGTTGGCATGACAATAACAATCTAATCGATTTGGACACTCACTACTCGGCTACAGTCAATCTACTCATTACCGAGTGTTATTTGATGCTTTGCTTCTGGCATTATCCGGGAATATTCTAGCCTAACTAAGAACCCGACACATAATCCGGCTTTGATGGAAGCTATCGTGCCGGAACGGTTTTGGTTCCTGAAGGGTAGAAATCTACATGCGATTCTGATTTGGAGCTTCCTATTGTAACATTTTTTTTTCATTTTCCTGATGCTTCATTTTCCTAGTGTTTGTGGGTTTCTTTTTTAGCCGAATCCTGCTCTCATTAATCCTCTTGAATTGAAAGCGCTCACAATGCAATACTGGGTTGGGAGGGTTGCAGTTTTTTTAACCCTCTAATGATATCCATTTATAAAATGGGAATTGATGGTGATATATCCAACACGCTTCGTTTTTAATCGTTAATAATCCGAACGGGTTATTTGGTCGAACAAGTTATTTGGCCGAAAATGTTGATTTCCTGACTAGCCCATTTGGCTGAAAATGCCATTATTCCGAACGGGTCATACAGCCAAAAATTGTTATTTGGCCGAATTGTTATTTGAAAATGTCATTTAATCGAACTGGTCATTAGGCCGAACGGACCATACGGTCGTATATGTAGTTTGCAAACGAGTCATATGGCCAGACAAATGATATGACCAATGAAAAACCCCCGCAAATATCAAACAACACATTACAAAACTAAAGATGCAAAAATCACAGACAGTAGATCTGAGTTAAAAGTGATATGTACTTTGTACTGATTACATCGAAGTATGTCGTTATATTCCCGATTGAGACATTTCACTCCTTATTTCCTAATTCCTCATTTCTCATTTTTACGGCGCCGGCTACGTCCTTACGGTCATCAAGGGAAGGAAGGATTATTAGTTCATCTCTCGTTTCTACTAGAGACCGAGTATACCTATGCATTTCCACAATAGTCTCAGGATAGGATATTAGTGAGAAGAGATATATTGTCTGGATTCACATTGATAAGTGATGCGATCTGTGGGATGGGAATATATGAATGAGAATTAGAAGTATTAGAGTAATGAGAAAGTATTAAAGTGAATTCTAATGGGATTCATTTTTTACAATTAGAATTTGAATACTATTGGATTCTAATACCAAGCACACGTCTACCACACCATCGCTACCCGCACATCAACCTCACACAATAGCGACCGTATATAGCATTCGTATGCGGGTACAAATGAATACCAATCTATTTTTACATTTTATTTATTGCTACTAAGTAACAGGCAGCTTTTTATAACAATTCTATATTTAGAATCATACTTGCTAGCAATGAGAATTTGATTTGCAAAGAGATTGAGTTATATGATTAACGAAATTATCTAATAGGAAATTGGAAAGGGCCAGGGATCAAACCCTTAATCTCCTGCTTATGAGGCAGAAGCAGTGACACAAGGCCACCAAGCACCCCCGTGACACTGATGTGATTGATGACAAAGTGAGGAATGAGAAGTGAGAAGCGAAACATATTTTTTCTCACTCTAATTAATCACTTCACACTTTTCGCTAAAATGAGAAATTAGGTGTAAGAAGGTGAGATAAAAAGCATATTAAAGATTTAATGAACCGTCTCTACTCCCCATTTTACCTTCTCACTACGAAAAGTGAAAAGTCATTAATAAGCAGTGTTGATAGGGTCATACTCAAGCGTGAGTCAACTTGCTTGCGAATCTGCAGGGAGAGCATCGCGCTTGAGTTTTTCGAGCAGAATCACATCATTCCGCTCCAAAATGATTTTGCTTCAAAGTCGTGAAAACTTAATAGTAGCTGAAACAAATTTTGCGACCGTAATTGTGGTGAACGATTTGTTTTTCGGCTTTATCGTTTAGTCCTACTCAAAGTATGAGAAAGTAGATAATTGAAAGATAATTCAAAATCAAAAGATTGAAATCCGTTCGCTAGGGCGCGAACAAGTATGCAGCAGTAGAGTGTGAAAGGAGTCATAGAGATCATCTATTGAACAGCGCACAATCGAAGCGTGAATCTTCTTGCTTAACATCCTGGTTGTGGACGGCTTGGCTAGTGGTATGAGAACCACCGTGCCAAGACAGGAAAAAAGATGCAGGCAATGATCTCCCCATGTACTGTTCTGTTTTACATTAGGTTACAAACCTGTTTGGTCAAATATTTTTCTTGTTCTAATCATTTGTTTGGCCAATGATATGTTCAGCCATATGACCTGTTCAGCAAACGACATTCATGGCCGTATGACCCGTTTAGCCAAACGAGATTTCCGACCGTATGACCCGTTGGGCCAAATAACATTTTTGGCCAATTGGCCCTGTCTAGCAAACGACCGCTTCAGCCGAACGGCATTTTCGGACGTATGACCCTTTCGGCCAAACCACAATTCCCCTCATTAGACTAGTGATAAGTTTATGGCATTTCGTCGAAAGGACGCTCAGTCAAAGTATAAGTAATTATTAAAAATTATTATAAATATTGAAACTCACTTCTAACCATAATTTGTAAATGGTTAATCGAAATCTTTAGTTCGACCAAATGGCCATTCGACGCAATGTTCTTTAAACCAAATGTTATTCGAAGAAATGTCTTTCGATCTACAGTGACTATAATAAAAGTGTAGTTAAGTGTCAGAATTTTAAAAGAATCATCTGTCATTTGCGCGTTCCAAATTAGCAGGCATTAGCAGGAATGTGGCACATGGCAGTACTCTTCTTATAGGACTCTATACTCTATTAATCGAGAGAACATACGTCAAAGAAACTTTTGGTCGAAATATTATTTTTGGTTAGTTAATAGCTTGGACATTTGGTTAGAATTGAATTTTACACCCAACTAGTTTTAGACAGACTTGTCGTTTCACTCTTTTATAAGTGGTTAGTTATCTCAACGTCGAAGGACACACCTAAGAAGTTGTGATTGTGAAAAATGTAGAGATGGTGAAATGTCAATGACCGAAATAAGGTTAGATGGTAAATCAACGAATCTATACCATTTCGTCGAATGACATTTGGTCGAAACGACATTACGTCGAATGGACATTTAGACGGAAATTGACTTTTAGTCCACTAGAGATGCATGACATTTGGTCGAATGACGTTTGGTCGAAAGGACACTACGTCGAATGGACATTTAGATGCAAAAGGAGATTTTAGAATGAAGAATCTTCGTACATTTGGTCGAAAGAACATTTGGTCGAATGGATATTTGGTCAAATGGACATTTGATCGAAAACGGATTTTAGAATGAATAATATTGGTCATTAGGCGAATGACGTTCCGTCGAATAGATATTTAAAAAAAGAACTTTAGTCTATAATAATTAAAACTAAATGATTTATTGTGGTGTTTCAAAAAGTCACATAATAATTGCTCCAATATCGTCCAAAGAATGATGGGTTCATACAAACAGGACAGGATATTGACCTTGGCGAACCCCTCTAACTGACTCCGATGAGATCTATATCATCTGGTCAAAAGACATTTAGTCGAAAGATGTTTCGTCGAATGACACTTGGTCAGAAAGACATTACGTCGATTAGAAATTAGGTCACATGGCCATTTGGTTGGTTGCAAATAAGCTTTGATTTATGAGTTATAATTTGAAGTGAATATCCGCGGCAATAGCAGCAATACGATGCCCTGGACGTATTTAGTGACATTTTGATGAATTTTATAGCATAATAAAATGGACGATCAGAAAGTAAAGAATTGGAACGATTTAGTTCCTCCAATACTCTTGACTTCATTGCTGGCGACATAAAGTCATGGATTAAGTTAAATTTTATGACGACACAGGCTCTCCTGCCTACGTCATAATAAATAGCAAACGACTTCGCACTGGTAAGCTGCCGGAATGAAAAATCCGACCAATTGGACACCCGAACGTTAACTGTCCAATCAATCCAAAGGATGCTTCAACTTCGTTTTTTTAGCGGTCTTCTTTTTCTGATGGACTTTGATCCGTCGAGCGCCACTCGTTCGGTTTTATGAATACAATCGATCTTCATAACTTGACACTGTAGCACTTGAAAGACACAACATCAATCACAATATCTTCATAGTTCGCCATAACCAGATCACCAGCCGAATTGTAATATTTTGGCGTTGTTTGGCATATACAAGAATTTGAAAAGCCATTATACTAATAGGCCTTTTCATGTGACACTGCCAAGACTGCACTTGTTTACAAGCGCTGAACAGGCCCGCAACCCCGAAGCTGTCACTTTCATAGAAGAACTGTCAATTGACGATAAAATCAGCTGTTTTTAAACGTCTCGTGAAAAGGCCTATATCCTCCACTGTACGGGGTGTTCAATAAGTTCGAATACAAATGTTTGATTATTTTGTTTTATGCCCAATGTACATATTCTGTTTAGTATTGGTGTTAGCTATAGCGGTATATATACACTAACGCAGAGGTTCCCAAACTTTCGGATATGCGACCCACCTAGCAGAATCCCATATTGCTTGCGACCCACCAGGTACCAAATGCATTGATTTTGTGAAATTAGATAAAAATGAGTTCTAACGCGAAATTGGACAAATTATAATAAATTGCTTTATATCCCATCATTGTATTTGTCAAAAAATCGTCATTTTTTTGGATTGGATGTGGATTGGATTTGGATGGAATTTGAATTGAATTTGGATTGGGTTTAAAATTTATTCAGATTAGATTTGAATTGGATTTTGATTTGATTAGGATTGGATTTGGATTTGATTTGAGTTAGATTTGGATTGGATTTGAATTAGAATTGGATTGGATTTTAAATAGATTTGGATTTGATTTATTTTGGATTTAAATTGGATTAGGATTGGTTTTGGATTGGGTTCGGGGCTTACATTTGGAATGTATAAGATCTCTTTCTACTTGCCCAAATATCTTATAACAAAAAAAGGCCGTTGACATCGTCAGGTTTGTTGTTCTTTAATCATCCAATCATTAGTTAGATCCTAATTCAAAATATGGAATAGATTTGTGGAACAAAATAGTATCAAAATTATGAATTAGGATTTGTCTTTCGCGACCCACCACGGAACAGCCCACGACCCCCCTGGGGGTCGCGACCCACAGTTTGGGAACCTCTACACTAACGGATGCAGAGTCTATTATATATAGAGTTGCGCAAAGAGTGAAGCCAAATCTACATATTGAACTGTCAAACCGTCTACCTATCGTGCAAAGTAAACAAATGCTTGTTGGTAAGGCGGAAGTATTGTTATCGCCTAATGATTATTATGGATTATTATGGTTCTAGAAACAGCTTAAAAAAACTTCAATACACCTCCCAAAAAAGTAGCAACAAGAAACTCACGTCTTTTCACTCTGTGGGTGACTTGGTTATCGAATTAAAAAGCTTTAGAAGTGAACACTCTCGTGAAGTCACTTGAAGGTTGAACAAAAATGAAAGTTGCCAACATAATAACAAGCGCATCATTCAGAATAAGTATAAGAGACCCTCTTTGCGTAACTCTATATAATAGACTCTGAACGGATGTATGTGGTGTTGACATTCTGTCACTTTTTGTTTGTTTATTACGCGCGTTGAAAATGGACTAGGGCATCGTAAATAGCCCCAGAAAATGCTATTTTAGCCTAATATGGGGACAATTTTATCGACTTATTGGACAAAACTTTGCGAGCTCCCAGCTTCCCGGATTTGTACCCTCTTAACTTTCTTGTTTGGTCCTTTATTATGTTAAAGCTGTACGAATACAAGGCCAGTAACTTGGACCAGTTCAATACGTAATTACCAAAATCTGAAACGAAATGCCCATGCAGACCGTGCGTGCCGCTTGAGATGGGTTTTAGAAACGTTTGAAGTTCGTGAAGAAGTATAAAATAGAGATCATTCCAAAAGAAATGTTACAAACGTTCTTTATAAACAATACTTCCAATGAAATGGAACCGGGAAACGAAATAATTCAATCTCAATTTTTAAACATTTTTTGAACACCTTGTAGCATAAAATTCTGTTCATGCAACATGCATTCACATTAGGGTGCCAATGGAATGTATGAAAAAAAAATTGTCATCGAATTTCAAACTTTTTCTCTTAGTACATTTTTGGAACTTTTTCAGATGATGACATTTTTTTCATCGAATTTTAACACCTGACGATACGCAAACGTTTTCGTAGCCAAAAATATCCCCCTATGCAAAATTTGAGCTAAATCGGACATGATTTAGGGGTGCTCAAAATTAATCAAAACTTTTTTTTTCTCACAAGGGGGAAATAATTATTAAAAAAAAATTTCGCCATCAGAACTTTTTTTTTTAAAGTTCCAAAGCAGTCGATTTTTTTCAAAAAATTAATTCTAAAAGTTTCATGCATTTTGAGTCCTTTTCCATTAAAAAACAAAAAAAAAATCCCCCTTGTGAGAAAAAAAAGTTTTGATTAATTTTTAGCATCCCTAAATCATGTCCGATTTAGCAAAAAAAATGCATAAGGGGACATTTTTGGCAACGAAAACATTTGCGTATCGTCCGGTATTAAAATTCAATGAAAAACAATTTACATTATCTGAAATAATTTTGAGACCCAAAAATGTTCTAAGAGAAAAAAACGGTTTTTTTCAAGAATTTTTTTTTAATCGCGTCATATCTCGACGTTCCATGCGACGTCATTTGGCATCAAAAACAAAAAATCGTTTTTCGACTTTTTCTTCGGTCCCCCCGTTGGGAAAATTTTTATGGGTAAAAATAAAAAAACTTTGATGAATTTTAGGCACCCCTAAATCATGTCCGATTGAGTTCAAATTTTGCATGATGTCATATTTGACAGTAATGAAAGTTTTGAGCAATGTCGGTTCTTGAAATTCGAAAATGTAATTTTCATTGGCACCCCGTAATGCACATGATATTATTTTCTTCACATCCAAACTCGAAACGCGTCTTTTATAAAAACATTCGAGAAAATTCGGGAAAAGTGAAAAAACCGTGACAGTAAAAAAGAAATATTGAGTGAAAGAAAGAGTATCCATGAAAAGAATAAGAAAACCTATGCTTCACTTTACTTTTGACTAAATGTCCATTCGACCAAATGTCCCTTCGATTGATCGTCCTTTCGACGAAATATCATTCGACTAAATGTCCCAAAGCCGACTACGATGAAGTATTGGCAAAATAACATTTATATTATTGGTTTTCAGCTTACGCCAAAAAAATAGAATAGAATACAGTCAAACCTCCATGAGTCAATATTGAAGGGACCGTCGACTCATGGAAATATCGAGATGTCGAATAGGAAATCCTTGGGAAGCTGTTTGAATGGTCAGAGTAGCCCAGAAAATATTTTTAATATGGCATAATTTGCTTCCATGAGTCGATATCGAGTCATGGAACATCGACTCATGGAGGTTTGACTGTAGAAGATATTTCACCATCAATACCTAATATTTTACCACTTCTGTAGGTTTTCATTTTTTCTAGAGTCCACTAGGGTCTTCCGAAGATTCCGTTTGCTCAAGTGAAAAATTCTCATCAAATTCCGTATTCGTTTCTTCCGCTGTTGATTGAACTTCCTCACGTCCACTGAATTTCTCTTATTAGTTCATCCATGTATCTTGATGATTAATCAATTTTAACCAAAAATTTTACTGAACTACCCACCGACTTATTATGCTGAAATTCACTTTCAACATTCGACTAAATGTCCTTTCGACTGAGTATTTTTCGACTATTCGATTCGAATAAATGTGCTTTCGAATACATTTCTATTTGACTAAATGTCCATTCGATCGTTTAAAATTTGGGTTCGTACATTTAGTCGTTTTTAAAGGGGCCATCCACAAGGTACGTCACGCTTGGAGGTGTTCCGAGCATCGTGACGTTTCATATAAAAATTCTAGAGCTTTAATACAAAAATGTGACAACCGGCAATTTTTTCGTGACGTACTTTATGGATCTCACCCAATATTTGATTTTAGAGGCAGAATTTTAAAATAAGGTATTCGGTGAAATGTTAGTGCGATGTTTTTAGTATAAGTTACTGTAACTAGCGTTAAGTAACGCGCAACTCAGCAACTCAGTACCAGGTGGAATTCAAGCAATGAACTGTTAGACAGCGTTGCAAAAAAACAACGTACTAAAAGTCCACCAGTTATTAAAATGAGCTGCTTTCCCAGTCTCTGTTATAGGGTTAAGTTGACTTGCCACGCTCTTGTCATTATATGGATATTATCCACCCGACTGCGCTCTTGAACGGATTTACATTATTCATTGTTTTGCAGGGACACTTCCATGCGCTTTGGTGTCGGCAGTACGTAATATGAATAAAAAAGGGGGCTCGTTTTGAGGATTTGCAAAAGTCACAAACACGTGAAGAGGATTTATTTCGCTTGGCTTTGAACTCACTCAAAGTTTGAAGTTTTTTTTCGTTGCTTGTTTCCATTGAATACATACGTCCCACGTTCGAGAAATATGACCCCTTTTCGATTTGTGGATTATTATTCATACCAGCACTTGTGTGAGCGGCAAAAAGCTTGTCCTATCCATGTTCTCCTCCACCACCATTCATCTCAATTATGGTAAAACTACTTATAAAATGACATACTGTAAATCATAACGTTGTTTCGTAATTGCTTACTCTCTTCTGTGTGCTTTCACTGACCCTCGGAATTGGGTCGTTTGAAGTCAACCGCCGGTCAGCGCCCACAAAGAAACCGACCAAAACCCGCACCAAGCAGCCAAAAGCGTCCAAGAAGGTGAAATTCATCAGTAAGTATGGCCTTCCAATTATTACCCATTTTTGACTATTTATGCAAATCGGATTTTTTTCAATGAGAATATAAGAAAACGGCGAAGGTACGTGAATTTTGCAGCTAACTGAATATCCGAAAAATATGCTTCTTCATGCTGAAAAAAAACCGATTATTCAATCATTTTAAAACGTATACTTTTAAATAACGATATAAGATACTTACTTGATACTTGATGGGCTACAGCTCTTCGATGAACCTACGCCGAATGGAGTATCCTTCTCCACTGGACTCGATCCTGGGCCAATCGCTTCCAGTCGCCCTGGACATTGAACGCCCTCAGGTCCTCTTCAACTGCAAAAAGCCATCGTGTACGCGGCCTTCCACGAAGCCTGCGGCCTCTTCCGGGTTCTCTACTAAATATTATCTTCGCTTGACGTTCTTCCAACATACGAACAACGTAACCAGCCCACCGTAGTCTGCCGTGTTGTATAAGCTTAATAATATCCAGCCCTTTATACACCTGGTACAATTCGTGATTCATGCGACGCCGCCAGATACCGTTCTCCTGTTTACCACCTAGTATTGTCCGCAGCACCTTACGCTCAAACACTCCGAAAGCTCTCCGATCAGCCTCCTTCAACATCCATTTTTCATGTCCGTATAAAGCCACCGGAAGAATCAGAGTAGAATACAGCGCGAGTTTTGTTTTCGTTTGCAGACTACGGGACTTAAGCTGGTTACGAAGTCCGTAATAAGTCCTATTTGCAGCTGCAATACGCCTTTTCACCTCGCGGGTAACACGATTTTGCTGGTATTGATCGTGAGTCCAATCCTCGCTGTCTCCCTCTTAAAAGGCGCAAAAGCCTCTTCCACGGCACGGCGATCAATTCCGATAATATCGATATCGTCCGCAAATCCCAGGAGCATATGCGATTTTGTGATAATGGTACCGCTTCTTTGCACACCAGCTCTCCTAATCGCTCCCTCGAGCGCAATATTGAACAGTAGGTTCGAGAGTGCATCACCCTGCTTTAATCCATCTAAGGTAACAAATGACGTCGATATTTCATCCGCAACCCTTACACTTGATTTCGATCCGTCCAACGTTATACGAATCAGCCGTATCAGTTTCGCCGGAAAACCATGTTCAAGCATAATTTGCCATAATTCATTCCGTTTCACTGAATCGTACGCCGCCTTGAAATCAATCAACAGATGATGTGTCTGCAAGTTGTACTCCCGGAATTTATCAAGGATTTGTCTCAGGGTAAACATTTGATCCGTCGTTGATCGGCCCTCACGAAAACCTGCTTGGTATTCGCCGACGAAGGACTCTTCAAGCGGTCTCAATCTGTTGAACAGAATACGGGACATAATTTTGTACGCCGAATTAAGGAGGGTTATTCCTCGGTAATTGGCGCACTCCAGTCTGTGCCCTTTCTTAAAGAGAGGGCAAATGAGGCCGTCCAACCAGCTAGCAGGCATTTCCTCGTCTTCCCATATTTTCGACATAATATGGTGCAGAACTTCATAAAGCTGCTCACTGCCATGTTTGAGAAGTTCAGCCGGGAGCTGGGCCTGTCCCGGAGCCTTATTGTTTTTGGGCTCTTTGACAGCTATTGTAACCTCATCGAGTGTAGGTGACTCCACAGCTTGTCCATCGTCGCTAATATTTATTCTGTTCACCGATGCACCGTCACTTCCTCCATTCAACAAAGTCTCGAAGTGTTGCTTCCACCTGGCAGCCACTTCAGTTTTAGCTGTCAGCAAATTCCCTTGTTGGTCGTTGCACATGACGGGAGATGGCGCTGTCTTTCTCCGCACGCCATTAACAGATTCATAAAACCTCCGCATATCGTTCTGCTCCATTTTTCCTGCGCCTCTCTAATAACTTGTTCTTCGTTCTCTTTTCTTCGTGCGGTGGGTTCGTTTTCGGCTGCTCTTGCTTCCTTGTACCGATCTCTATTCGATCGGGTACCTGACACCAACATCCGGCTTCTGGCAACGTTCTTCTCGTCTGTCACTCTCTGACACTCCACATCGAACCAACCCGTCCTGGGTCGCCTCTGTGCAGTGCCTACCACTTCTCGTGCTGTTGTGCTCACCGCTCCATGGATCGACTCCCATAGATCGTTGATGTTGTCGCTAACGTTGATTGCACTTATCCGTTCGTCGAGCTTCTGGCGGTACTCAGCCGATACTCCTTCCGCCGACAATCGCTGGATATTGTAACGCATCGTTCGCTGTGATCTTTCGTTCGATACAGTTGACAACAGTGATCGAATTTTACTGACAACGAGGTAGTGATCTGAGTCAATGTTCGGACCTCTGAATGTCCGCACATCGATAACATCCGAGAAATGGCGCCCATCCACCAGAACATGGTCTATCTGGTTGCAAGTTTCACCATTTGGGTGTCTCCAGGTGTGCTTTCGGATGTTCTTTCGTGCAAAGTAAGTGCTACTGATGGCCATCCCTCTGGCAGCAGCAAAATTTACTAGCCGTAGGCCGTTGTCATTGGTAGCGGAGTGAAGGCTCTTCCTACCGATTATGGAACAGGAAAAGAATTCTTTACCGACCTGAGCGTTAGCGTCTCCGATAACAATCTTCACGTCATGTTTTGGGCTTTCTCCATAGGTTTTATCAAGACGTTCATAAAACGTGTCCTTCACGTCGTCGGATTTACCGTTTATCGGTGCGTAAACGTTGATTGGGCTGTACTTGAAGAATTTACTCTGTATCCTCAACACACAGATTCGTTCGCGAATGGGTTTCCACCGCATCACTCGCTTCATCTGCTTGCTCATCACTACGAAACCAACTTCATGCTCTGCTTTTTCACCGCCGCTGTGATAGATGTTATACTTGAATGCAGTATTGGTCGTGGGGTCCACGGCTCGGAATTCACGTTCTCCGGATCTAGGCCATCGGACTTCTTGAATAGCAGCCACGTTCACTCCAACCTTCTGCAGTTCACGAGCCAAAAGGCTCACTCGTCCAGGTTTATTTAGGGTCCTGACATTCCAGGTACCGAGTTTCCAATCATAGTCCTTATTTCGTTGCCGGGTCGGTTGCCAAAAATAACGTTCTCTTTTTCTTCTATCTCCATTTTTCGTGGTATTTGAGAGGCTTCAGTAAGCTACCTTACCGGGGTCGCGTTACCTACATCGCGATGATGGGGCTGCCACCTTAGGTATAGCTGACGCGATACAGCATTTCGTTAATCAGCCGCTGGGTACCAGGCAGACGCTGTTTGAGCCGCACCTCCTGGTGAACAGACGCTCGAGGCGTACCTTCTCACCCTAGCTGATGTCAGAAGGACAACAGTGCCCAGGCTGCACTACCAGCTAAGTACACAACCCTTAGCTGGCGGTCTTTTGTCATCGGACGACCCGTGGAAGCGTGAGATAGGGACTTGTTGGGACCAGAGCTCTGTTGGGCGCTCCTTCCTTGATGTCAACCCACCATTTTGCAGCCCAACGATATAAGATATCGATATAAAATATCGAATGGAATTTTAAATAAAAATGTATAAAATAAATCAGATTCTTAATTGAATCTTCATTGGATTTATAAAACCACGCGTGATATTTTCTTCATAATGAAAACCTTACAATGTCATTCAAAAGCTAATTAAAATATTTATAGGTTTCACAAAAAAGTTGTGTTAAAATATTTCTTTTAGAAATTTTTCAATAGTCATATTAGTTATGCAGTAATTTATAAATTATTTTCTACAAACACACGAGGTTTTCTCTCTGGTTTTCAATATATGTACCCTCCCCATCCAAAATCAAATATATCGGATTACTGTTGAACTTTGGCAACCATCCCAATTCCAGCGCCCCCATAAATCACGTCACGTACTCCATCCGGCCAGAGAAATAGCCCACGCACGATCCAAATTGAACGTAGACAAACTTTTGCGGAAAATTGTCTCCATTTCGATGATTAAACGGTTTTTCCACGCCACATCCCACCCGCAGCATCATCCATCTTTCCACGGACTGTCGCTGTCTGTCCGAAGTTTGGAGCTTGGCGTGGCACTGTCATCAACCCACCGACGACGACTGGACAGAACCCATTGTTCGATCGAAATACTACCAATTGTGAATTGGGCTTCCCCCACTCCAGAATTTCGACATGTGATAATATTTGCTTTAGAATTATTTCAACATAAATCATCCGGAACGGCACACGACACCGACATCGATGGTCCGCAACAGATCCTTAACCACGCGGCAGCAGGCGTGAACGAATTCAACAGCGAGGTCACGCCGCGTCCGGCCGGCCTAGCTAGCACACATCTGGGATTTGTGCGGCCTGTGGAGTGTGTTAAAGGACATGCATCACATTTCGATTCGGCCGGATTCAATCTGGTCCTGTTTGATTTGGATCCACGTGCGAGTCCCCCTCCGTTTCCGTTTGCTTAATAGGCTTGCGACATCACCGGGACGATCCAAGGCTTTTAAATGGAAAAGTTGAACCAGCAGCCCCCCATCGGGACCGTGTAATCCCACGGAACGGACTGTAAAAACGCAGAATGCAGAATCGAGCGAACGGCAAAAATTAAATTAGAGCGGGAAATTAAATTTTCACAGCAACAAATCTAAATGGATCCCAAGGCGAAATGGTGAGGTTTCCGCTACTGTTTGTGTTCGCTGGCCATTGTACTCTGCTGCAGAGGAGTCAATTTAGGTTTTAGTACCGAAGGAAGACTTCGCTTGGTGATGGCCTGCTGCCACCTATTTAGTCCATCCATATTAGAAGCTGGAGCATGTCTGTCTCTAGTCGGAACTCGTCCATTGCTAAACGGTTGATGCTGTATGATGATGATGATGTTGCAAAGGGGCATCCTTTTACTCCTCGCAAGATGGGATGGTCGTTTGGTGTGGTCGGATGGCAAATAGGATAATTACTGGTTTGAGAATAGCCGGAATCATTACTCTTGGTTCTCTTGGTGTGTCGTTCGCACTCCGGATGCACTACGGGAATGGCATCTGCTTGGAAGCGACGATTAAAAGTCAGATCGGATGCCATAAGTTTCGGGCTTTAGTGTTTCATAGCGCTTGGGGAAAGATTAGGTTGCCAATTGACTGACTCATCACAGTGCCGTCATTGCGCTCACATTGAGTACTTCTCACTGAAATTATTGTATTCGTTACAGTAGGGTAAAACGATCCATCGTTGTGATAAAAGCATAATGACACAATGTCCCATTGTTGCGGCAGCGTTAAAACTGCCGTTTTTGGGGTGTAAAAGAATCCAGAAAAATGGAATGGCTCCGCTACGCTTAAAAATCTTGAACCATCCAACAAAATATTGCTTTAGGCTCATGCTCTATCATTTAAAACTCATCTTTGGTGTAGAACAGTATGTAAAGTCACGGAACTGACATCATAGTACTATATGGCTTACTTACTTACTTATGGGTCCTGTACACCTCCGGTGGTGCAAAAGGCCGACTTGAAAGATCTCCATCCTGAGCGATGTCCAGCTATCGCTTTAACCTGTTGCCAGGTTAGATTTCGGTCGACTTCTTTTATTTCTTTATTGAGGCTTCCCCGCCATGTGTCTGCCTCTGCTGCGATGTCCCGCTGGGTTCCAGTCTAATGCTTGTTTACAGATTTCGTTTCTGCTCCTACGTAGAGTGTGACCGACCCAGCCCCACTTCCGATCCCGAATTTCTGTTGCTATCGACCTCTGGTGACAACGACGATTTATTTATTTATCATCAGACTAAGGCCGGAGTGGCCTGTGCTGCACATAAAAGATTTCTCCATTCGGATCGGTTCATGGCTGCACTTCGCCAACCACGCAGTCTGCGGAGGGTCCGCAAGTCGTCCTCCACCTGATCGATCCACCTTGCCCGCTGTGCACCTCGCCTTCTTGTTCCCGTACGATCGTTGTCGAGAACCATTTTCACCGGATTACTGTCCGACATTCTGGCTACGTGCCCGGCCCACCGAAGTCTTCCGATTTTCACGGTGTGAACGTTGGATGGTTCTCCCAACAGCTGATGCAACTCGTGGTTCATTCGCCTCCTCCACGTACCGTCCGCCATCTGCACCCCACCATAGATGGTACGCAACGCAACACTTTCCTTTCGAAAACTCCCAGTGCGCGTTGGTCCTTCACGAGCATCGTCCAGGTCTCGTGTCCGTAGAGAACTACCGGTCTTATAAGCGTTTTGTAGATAGTCAGTTTGGTACGGCGGCGAACTCTATTCGATCGGAGCGTCTTGCGGAGTCCAAAGTACGTACGATTTCCAGCCACTATGCGTCTCCCAATTTCTCTGCTGGTATCGTTATCGGCGGTCACCAGTGAGCCCAAGTACACGAATTCTTCAACCACCTCGATTTCGTCACCACCGATAGAAACTCGTGGTGGGTGGCTCACATTGACCTCTCTTGAGCCTCTTCCTATCATGTACTTCTGTCTTCGACGTGTTGATGACTAGTCTAATCCGTGTAGCTTCGCTTTTCAGTCTGATGTAGGCTTCCTCCATCCTCTCAAAGTTACGTGCCATGATATCAATGTCGTCGGCGAAACCAAATAACTGGACGGACTTCGTGAAAATCGTACCACTCGTGTCAATCCCTGCCTTCGCATTACTCCCTCCAAAGCGATGTTGAATAGCAGACACGAAAGACCATCACCTTGCCGTAACCCTCTACGCGTTTCGAAAGGACTCGAGAATGCCCCTGAAACTCGAACTACGCACATCACCCGGTCCATCGTCGCCTTGATCAACCTATCAGTTTATCTGGAAATCCGTTTTCGTGCATTAGCTGCCATAGCTGATCCCGATCGATTGTATCATATGTGGCTTTGAAGTCGATAAATAGATTATGTGTGGGCACGTTGTATTCGCGGCATTTCTGCAATACCTGACGTACGGCGAACACCTGGTCTGGTAGAGCGTTCCACCCATAAATCCCGCCTGGTACTTCCCCACGATGGTGTGTTAGTAGGCGGCATAAAACTTGGGAGAGTAGCTTGTAGTCGGTGTTCAGCAATGTGATTGCGCGGTAGTTGCTACAATCCAGCTTATCGCCCTTTTTGTAGATGGGACACACGACACCTTCCATCCACTCCTGCGGCAGAGCCTCATCCTCCAGATTTTTTGTTTCGAACTTTTGTCCTTTCGACCTTTTGACCTTCGACCTTTTGACTCAGATTTTTTGTTTCGACCTTTTGTCCCTTCGACCTTTTAACCCTTCGACCTTTTGACCTTGGACTTTTTGACCATTTGACTTTTGACTAATTTTGTCCCTTCGATCTTTTGACCCTTCGACCTTTTGATCTTGGACCTTTTGACCTTCGACCTTTTATCCTACAACCATTAGTTCTACTTTTCGTTCTTCCGATTTTTTGATCTTCGACCTTTTGTGCTTCGACCTTTTGACTCAGATTTTGTTCGACCTTGTTTCCCTTCTACCTTTTGACCCTTCGACCTTTTAACCTTTCAATCTTTTGTCGTTTCGACCTTTTGACGACGTTCTGTCCTTTGACCATTTGACCTTCGACGTTTTGTCCTTTGATCTTTTGACCTTCGACCTTTTGTCCTACAACCCTTCCCACGAACTCATCCACTATTGGTGACAGACGACGGAAGAGGATCTGGGATATCACTTTGTAGGCGACATTAAGAATGATGATCGCTCGAAAATTTTCACACTCCAGCTTGTCGCCTTCCTAGTAGATGGGGCATATGACCCTTTTCTTATACTCCTCCGGTAGCTGTTGGATGGTATCCTTAACTTCCCTCAATGTAGGGCTGGTTGGCTTCCATCGTCCGCTGAACTGACGTAGGCATCTCCTCCACTGCCTTGACTTTCACTGTCTGTACTCTTAGCGCCATTTAAGTGTTCTTCGTAGTGCTGCTTCCACCTTTCGATCACCATATGTTTGTCTGTCAAGATGCTTCAATCCTTATCCCTGCACATCTCGGCTGGCGGCACGAAGCCTTTGTGGACTGCGTTGAACTTCTGATAGAACTTGCGTATTTCTTGAGAACGGCACAGCTGTTTTATCACAGCGTTCCACGTTCTGCCGGATCCCTTGCTGAAGCGCGACCACTCGCGCAGCATTCTCTCCTCCAGAATCTGTCTGCATTCTTCGTCGAACCAATCGTACCGTCGACTTCGTCCCATATACCCGACGTTCTTCTCAACTGCGTCGTTGATGGCTCTTTAACTGTTTTCCAGCAGCCCTCAAGAGGGGCCCCATCGAGCTCACTCTCTTCCGGTAATGCTGCCTCGAGATGCTGCGCGTATGCAGTGGTGACATCAGGTTGCTTCAGTCGCTTTAGGTCGTATCGCGGCGGCCGTCGATTCCGAACATTGATGATGACGGATAGTTTTGGGCGCAGTTTAACCATCACCAGATAGTGGTCAGAGTCGATGTGTCCACGGTATGCCCTGACGTCGTTACTGTACTCTCAATCAAGTTTATTTATTTACTAGCAGACCCAACGACCCAACGAACTTCGTTTTGCCTAAAATTGATTTATTCTCTGATTAGCTCTCGAGTTATGCAGAAATTCCAGTTTCAGGGCTTCCATCCCCCTTTCCAAAGCGGGAGGGGTCGCGGACCAATTTAAGATCCTTCCCCGGCCCCAAAAACCTCTGCATACAAATTTTCACGCCGATCGGTTCAGTAGTTTTCGAGTCTGTAAGGGTCAGACAGACAGAAAATCATTATTATGTATATAGAAGAAGAAGAAGATGCTAAATATTTTTTTAGTTTTGAATTTCGTTCTGTTACAGTTAAAATCGAACTAACTTCGAACTTCGTTGAAAAAATTGAAGCAACGTTAAAAATGGAATTTTACCCAAAAATGGTAGAGTGTCTGACAGACTGGAAGAACTGGCGTTGCTGGAAGCGACGAGCTATCACAAGAATGTTGACTTGCTGCAAAAGCTGTGTCCAGGTGGTTGGTTAGAATTTCAAATGCAGAAACCCTCTGCAAAGTTAAGATATGTTGTACGCTAAGCCAGCGATAAATTTTCATGAATACGAGATGTTCAAGGTTCACCAAAACGTTCTGGAGTTTAGCTCAAGGTATCTATCAGAAAGATCAGATAAACCAGGACTTTTGCAATTTTTCATCATCGATACGGGAATGATTACACATTACACAGGGTGGTAACAATAAAGCAATATGCTAGTTCGAAATAATCCTTATTGTTATTTCTTCGACTACATGAGATATTTCTGCATCTTCTCCGAAAATTTAATATGCAAATTATGAATTTATTGAGACAAGAACATCAATATTTTGAAATATTGGAAGCTATATTAATCTCTTGATGGAATACAGAAATCTATTAGCGTGCGGTTCCCGATATTTATGTTGCCCTTGGTAAGAGACGCGTGGTCCTGGATTGCGCAATATGCATGTCGGTACGTCCATCATGTTTGCCGCAAGCGTGCGCGGGCACTTCTATGTTTCATAGGAGCAGGGAGGGCATCTTTTCTCTTGACATATTAACACCGATGAATACATTTACTCTAATTATTTATTTTTTTTCTTTTCCAGGTAAGTTTATTATTGTGCCAATCGAATTATACTAATTCGAATCCTGTATGAGTAAGTACAACAACGTGATCGTAAAAATGAAACGTAATACCGGGCCGGGGTTCTGCCAAATCGCACCAAGCGCCATTGAAAAATTAACCATTTTTTGCCCAAGTTTTCATGTAACAGATTCAATTTATCACAAATTGTATCGGATATTCCTTAGCCCTATAACTGAGGATATCCTACAACTAATGTACGCATGAGTATATATGAATTAATATCCATTTTACTTTAAAGAACAAAATATCACAGTCAGTTAAAAAGCCGCTTGGTGCGGTTTGGCCACTTGAGAAACTAATCAAGCGATACTCCTTATATTGAAGAAATAATTTTTCAACGCTCAAATCCCTTGGACAAATACAAATGCGTCTTACAAATAAACAATGTTCGATATTCAGTCAATTTAAAATCCTTGATTACAATTTTTGTTCCAATCGACACCGAAAATAGCACACGACAAACCATTCACTGTTTGTGAATCACACATGTGACCATTATTCCACACTCCACTGGCTTGGAACCATTACCTACAAAGTTGTGAATCATTTATTCTTCGTACCCGTTGCTATTGTACCGCATTTAGAATTCACCGCCATCGATGCCATCTTGCTGATAAAAATCCCCCACAGCTTTCATATGGTAGCTTCCCACCCCCAAATCAGGAACACTGGAGCCAACTAGTATTGTCCTAATGTTCATTTCTCGCATTTTTAATCATTCACGAAGAATAATGATTTCATTATCGGTATTGATTGGGCATTGAATAACACAGTGTTATTTTTAGTTTGATGGCTTCAAAGACTAACATTTTATTACTAATCTGAGAATTCTAGGAATATTTATACTTGTGATAAATGAATGATTTTTTCCTTATTAGTCTGGCTTTTATACCTTTGCTATATCACTATGCATTGGCAACTTGAAAGAAAGGAATAATAACGGCGACGTCCAGACCAGCTGTAGCAATTGCGAGGCGCCAGTGTGTTAACAGTGGTTTTACTTTTTGTCGTCGTTTTTCCTACTGCTACTACGTTCCTTGTCTCCATCAGTTCATCAAAGCTCCCATCGACCCTAGTTAGTTGATACCCACTTTTCCCATCTTTAGTCTAGAAAGTATAGCACACGCGTACACCTGGGCTGGCAAGGGATTTGTTTTTTGCGTATAAAATCAAACGAAAATGACGCCGCGTGTACAAATAAATTGCAAATCGTATTATATTTAATGCATAGGACCTTCAAACTTTCTGTGCTCGTCGTTCGCACTTGGGTGGCCCGAAATCGTTGTTGGTTGCTGTTTTTGGTCCTACTCAGATTCTTGAAACTTCCTCTTCTTATGCAAGGGTTCATTTACAAATTACGTAGCAATATAAATAATGTTTATATTAGAATGTTTTAATCCCCATGTTTTTGCTTACACGCAATATGTTTTGTGTAAAGTGTGATCATTATGAATACCTCTGGCAAATGACCACGTGGCCTATGGATAGCCCTCATGCGGGATGAAGGTTTCCAGGCTTGTTATTTTTACGCCGACCTATCGACCGGCAACGCACGGTGCCCTAGCCTGTTGGTGCTTGTTGAACTGACTCTTTGATGAGGTAAATTCCGCACAACTGCTGGTGGGGCCCCATAAAAACCGGTGAAATGGAAAATCGATACCAATGGAGTCGAGAAGGACCTGGTTTGGAGGTGAATTGACAACGCCACCCAATGCCGTAGAAGCTAAAGTTATTCCTGAGTGGCCCTGGCCCGAAACGAAACCGTGGGACGATTTGTGTTCTGTTGGAAGGTGCCAATCTTTATTTGCTGTTCCTTAAAATTACGGGATGAAAATGCAATTGTTACAGTGCTAACTTCTAATGATGTTTATCAAACGGCATCTTATTTTTTGATCTCAATAAAGATGTCAGCTTCGGATGATCTAAAGGTCATTTAGCAAAGGACAAAAGCAATTTCTTAAACCAAGCGAACCAAGACCCCAAATTGTGCTGTCATTTTCGAATGATAAACTTCCTATTTTTATAACAGAGCAACCAATCCGATAAGTTCCTCTTCCGGTTCCGTCCGTTTGCCCTCCTTCAGCAAACGAACAAAGCGAAAAACTCGTGGCACCCAATTTGCCGTCGTGTAGTGGCGCAATACACAGACAAGCGTCTAGTCAGCATGTCTAGTCACGCAAACTATTTTCCCGGTGCTCGCGTAATGAGGCAGCAACCATCCGAAGTTGGCTACTGTTTCCATTATTGTGGCTCCTTCTGGTGCTCCACAACCAGCGCACTACCAATCGGGAACAAGGCAGGTCTGCGCGTCGTTCTCCCAAATGAATATGTACTCATTTCTATTGGGATTGAATTTTTGGCCGACTAACAAAAAGCGAATTTATTTAATATTTTCTTCTCGTGACCTCTGGGTAAATTGAATCACGGGAAAACATGTTTGGTCCTTGGGGGGCCTATCTCAGCGCACCCCATTAGAGTGGTCTGCACTGGTTTTAGTTCCTACTGCATGCTACTGTATTTTGGTTTCAATCGGTTTAGACAATCACGTTAAAAAGTAATGAACAGCACGTAGAATTGCAAAAAGAAAATTTCCAATTTAACACAGATAGGGTAAAACGACCTATCATGGAGATGTTAAGCACCGCGTCAAAGATAATTAATTTCGGAAATTCAAAATGAATTGATTATCTTTTTTGCCTTTCTCGTACAACAAAATTGTACCGAAAGGCTATCATTTCACTCCACTTCGTTGCTTAGTAGGGAAAGCACCTGTCTTGTTTCTTGCTTGCTGGTTTCGTGGGATCAAATCAAACCCCACCGAAGGAAGTGGATACATTGTAACATTGTTTAAATGGAATCATCCCATTTCACATGACCATCGTCCACGACACGTGTAGTTGTACCTAATGAGGAGATAACGAATGCATTATCCAAAGCTAATTTAAAAATTACGCTCATCAATTCAACATTTATCACGCTGATTAGGAGTGATGGTATATTGCCCGAGGCTTTTCACACCCCGAGTTCATAGATATATCGCACCAGATTATATCCTATCCCGTTCCTAGTGTCAATAAAACTGGTCATCTGCCAACACACAGTTCAAATAATTAATTTCAATTGCCCTCGAATAGGTAACTAAATTACACTCATGTTATATTCAGTGAAACAATCAGCTTCATCATTTAGCAACCGTTCGGCAAGGGAAGCACATCAATTTGCACACAACGTAGCCATTGTCATCTAACTTAACTCATCCGCCAGCTAAAGCCTATACACTTTCCAAATTTGAAAAAGTGGCGTATGCTCCAAAATGGAACATATCAGTTTTTCATTCTTCCTTTAATAAACGTGATGAAAACTATTCGTTAACTGTGCAGTTTTAAAAAAAAGTGTATACGCCATTTTGTCGGATTACGGCAGTACATAACTAGTATGTGTAGAATGAAGAACAATAACGATAAATTTTGTGGTAAAAAGTTGCAACACTAATATGCCCATTTTACACAAACACCCTCCCATCATAGGCTCGGTTAATGAGGACCGCCCGGAAAGCTAACCCTTCCGAAATCCCTCATGAATGCAAATTTAATTCAAGTGAATTAATTTTTCATTCGATTCATGAATATTAATTGAATCCTTTTCGGCAAGTGCCGGCACCTCGATAGGCTACTGCTGCTGTGCGCTCCTATGATTGGTTCTGATCTGGATCCGGTGTGTCACCAGCAGCGGTGATGTGGTGGCTGGTACCTACGCGTTAGAGGTTTCAATGACAAGCCATCCTGCTGCCGCTCGGCTGGATAAAATCGGTCAACCGGAGATGGAAGGCATTTCCGCTGTTTGCATGTCAATCGCTTTAGAGCCATCGACATAATTAGGTTATCGAGCCGGTAGAGTACTTGAGCTAATGAGTCAGCATTTTTCAAATAACTGATAATTGTTGCTGAAGTTGTGGTTTGATTCTTAATAGATATTTCAGTGATGTTGAGCTCATTTAAAGTCAACTATTTTTATAATCAATGCCAGAAGCTGAGCTCAAAATATGAATATCAATTAGGAGGAACAAATAGGGTATTTGAGGGAATCATAAAATTATTCTAAATTTGTTAAGACTTAATTATTCTTTATTTGTAAAACTTGTCATAAATAGGTGACAACTGCGGTTTGCATGAAATGCAATAAAATTTGTTTTGATAGCCACGCGACAGCTCACCAAGGTTTCCGATAGAATCATGTAAAATTAAAATATGTATATTGAATTGAAATTTCCATGATTTTATCATTTACATTATTTACATTTACTTAAAATTATGATCTGGTCCACACCAGATTACCGAATTTTACTCCATAATTACATATCTATGGCAGAGGTTCTCTACCTTTGCCTCGTGTGGTACCCCTTCAGACCTTTGCTAACTTGAGGTACCCCCTAGATTTTTTTTGTTCACCTGGAGGCTGACATGTAAAAGTTAGAAATTTCTTTTCACAGAGATTTTATCAAACCAAACAAAATTCGATTGAATTTTCAACATATAATTTCGGATTTCGGTAATTTACATATGAGGATTTAGGTACTTCGACTTAGCAATTTTTAATCTTGGTAAAACCCATAATTTTTATATTATAATGAATTAACTTTAAGAGAGCAAAAACTCAAGATGTTTGATTTTTTCGGAAAACTAAATAGTTCCTGAAACTTTTAGTTTTAGTTAGAAGAAGGAGGCTGGGTTCGAATCCTGGTCCAGTCTAGAAAACCTATGATGATTCAAATGGATGATTCAACGCAGCCATTAGTTTTTAGGCCTCTATGAACTCTGGGGGTACTATGGCCTTTTTGAAAATTGTTAGCCATTTGACCAAGATGTTTCAATTTTAAAGAAAACTCGCGCTGCATTCCATTCTAATAGTATGGCAAAATTGACGACCAGTTTGTCCCAAGAAGCCTCGTCGGTAGTTCCATTTCCTTTTGCCCATAAAGATGTAGTGCAATATTTACTGAGCACAACTAGTTCTTGGCAATTACGAAGTAGAAATTATGATTCAGTCAACATGCTTATTATGATATTGTCCTTGCGGTTTTGCACAGCGATTGCAAAATCTCACGGTAACTGAAACATTCCCAAGGGTTTTGCTTCAGGACAACAAATGTGCTTAACAGAAAGAGGTTCAATCAAAGGTTTACTACCTTAAATTGATTACTATGTTAGAAAATGTTATTTAAGTATATGCACAAAATGTAAAAAAGATAAGTGCCTGAGCCTTATCAGTTCGAAAAAAGTATTGGAGGTGAACACTTCATTCAGAGGGATTTAAACTCACAACCCAGTATGTCAGACATGTGCTTTCCCTACTAAGCTACGAAGGACCTCCATCTAATAATTACATCATATGAACGAAACAGACTTCCGTTTGATAGTTAAGTATAAATACAAAAAAGCTCCTAAAATTAGTATTTTTTGCAATTATAATACAATATCCCGTGAAAATCACTTAAATAAAAAAGAAAAAAAAAGCAAAGATACCCCGAGGGGTACATGTACCCCAGGTTGAGAACCGCTGGTCTAGGGCGATGTGTCACCAGTTTCCCCAAACGATTAGGGTTGTTCGATTCCACAACGGGCAGACAGCGTTGTCGTGGCATTTTACACAATCACCGACCTCTATCCGGTTTTTTTGTTTCCATTATTTTTTCTTCCGACATTTGCACTAGCTAACCTGCCTACTTATGTCTGTACAGTATTTCCTTCTTTGTACACTTGATACACCTCTTTATTCATACCTCTGCACCAAACACCATTTTCTATTACTATGTCTGAAACTCGATTTGTGCAATTACACAACATGTGAGAGATTTAGTTCAAAAAATGTATTATAGGGAAACTACTTCCTTCGGTGGTGTTTGATCCCACGGCGCCAGTACACAAGACAGTGTCTTCCCGTACTAAGTTACGAAGGACCTCCGTTGTCCTTCGCAGCTCAACGGGTACTGATGAGACCAAAGTTCCAACATCAGGCGCGTAACCGAACTCTCGTGATCTATTTTTAAAGCCAATTCTTTCATACGATTTGTTTTGTGAGCTGAGTATTTATTTAGTATTATCTGGCATCTGTTAAGCACTCTGTTAATTTGGCATCCTTTTTTCAATGTGTTTGTTTATTTATGGTCTGGACCTGGGAGGGATAAACAGAAAAAAAAGCAGAAATCTAGCTGTCAGATCGAAGCCGAAAACAAAACGCTCAGTAAAGAAAATTTTCTAATAAATATAACAACAATGACACGCAGGCAGATCAAAATTTGGGCTTTTCAGGCAGGCCGGTTGACAAAGAAAATGTGCAAAACAAAAGGCACAAAATGGTACACATAGAAATGGCAAAGAAAAATTCAAAAAAGGCACAAGAAAAATACAGATGAATGGCAAAAGGGCAGAGGAGTAGACCGGGTGGCAAAAAAGGCACAATGAGGAAAATGAAACTTAAAGGCAAGAGAGTTTGTAAAA
Source organism: Armigeres subalbatus (assembly GCF_024139115.2). Lineage (NCBI taxonomy): Eukaryota > Metazoa > Arthropoda > Insecta > Diptera > Culicidae > Armigeres > Armigeres subalbatus. Next base: position 331,731,874 of record NC_085140.1, read on the forward strand.
TTAAAAACCAAAAAGTTGGCGGAATGAAAACAAAAAAAACCCTGATTGATCCACCTAGCGGTGTTTGTGCTATTCTCGTTTATTAGATATACTACAAAAAATTGAGTGAGAATTTCTTAGCGTGTTTTTGCCTTTCTCGTATACTAAGTATACGTAAAGGCTATATGATCGCTCAAAAAACAAACATTTTATAGAAGGCCCGAAGACCCACAGTGTTATATACCGATCGACTCAGTTCGACGAATTGAGGTGAAGTCTGTGTGTGTGTATGTCTGTGCGCACCCACCCAAAAAAATGTGGCAAAAGTGTCGCTAATTTTTCAGGCACTTATCCTTAACCGATTCTTTAACCGCATAATCCTGTCCCATTGTTTCATATTTAAAATTAAATAAAATTAAAAAGATCGGACTATGGGCTCGGAAATTACGGCCAAAATATAATTTTTTACAAAAAAAAAATCAATTTAAAAAATTTGTTACTCATTTTTTAGCCACTTATTCTTAACCACTTATCCTTGCTTACAATAAGTTGCATTCGACGCAGAATTCTGTCCCATTCTTGTTTATTAAAAATTGGCCAGATCGGACTATGGGCTCGGAAGTTATGGCCAAAATACTATTTTTATAACACACGAGAAAGGCTCCATCACCGCTAGGTGGTTTTTTGTATATAAATCCTATTTTGGCCATAACTTTTGATCCCATAGTTCGATCTGGCCAATTTTCAATAGAAAACAATGGGACAGGATTGCAAACAAATCGGATCAAGATAAGTGCCTAAAAGATGAGTGAGTTTTATTTTACGCACATTCATACACACACGCACACACACACTCACACATACAAACAGACATCATCTCAATTCGATTGGTATATAACACTATGGGTCTCCGTACCTTCTATCACAAAATCGTCTTGGATGAGAATATATAGCCTTTCCGTTACACCTTGGTTACACGAGAAAGGCAAAAATTACAAAAAAATGAATAATGATCAGATGAAAATAAAACAAAATTAGAATTTAAATTAGATATAGATTGATTTTCTATTGGATTTGTATTTGAATTAATTTTATGCGAACAAATTCAAATCGAATTGGGTTTGTATTTGGATTGGTTTTAGATTGGATGTGGATTGATTGGATTTGGATTGGGTTCGGATTGATTTCGGATTGGATTTGGGTTGGATTTGGGTTGGATTCGGTTGGTTTTGAATTAGATTTAGATTCGAGTTGTATTAAATTTGGACTAGATTAGGAACGGACTTGGATTGAATTTGGTTTGGATATGGATTGGATATGGACTCAGATTGGTTCGAAATTGGATTTGTATTGAATTTAGATTGGATTTGGATTTAGATTGGTTCGGAATTGAATTTGAATTTGTTTTGGATTGGATTTGGATTGAATTTGGATTGGATTTGGATTGGGTTTGGGTTTATGTTGGTTCTGAATTCGATTTTTGATATAATTTAGATTGGATTTGGATTCGGATCGTATTTGAATTGAATTCTATTTGGATTGGATGTGGATTGTATTTAGATTAGATTCGGATTGGATCTGGATTTGATTTGGATTGTTTGTATTGGATTTGGGTTGGATTTGGAATGGATTTGGATTGAATGTGGATTGGATTGGATATGGATTGGATTTGGATTAGCTTTGGATAGAATTTGGATTGGTTTTGGGTTGGATTTAGATTTGATTCGGTTGGTTTTGAATTAGATTTAGATTGGAGTTGCATTAAATTTGGACTGGATTTGGAACGGATTTGGATTGTATTTGGTTTGAATATAGATTCAAATTGGTTCGAAATTGGATTTGGATTGAATGTAGATTAGATTTGGATTGGATTTGGATTCAGATTGGTTCGGGATTGGAGTCGGATAGGATTTGGATTGTGTCTGGATTTATATTGGTTCTGAATTGGATTTGGATTGGATTATGATTGGATTCGGATCGTATTTGTTCGGATTGGATTTGATTCGGTTGGTTTTGAGTTGGATTTAGATTGGAGTTGCATTGAATTTGGAATGGATTTGGATTGGATGTGGATTGGATTGTATATGGATTGGATTTGGAATAGATTTGGATAAAATTTGGATTGGATTCGATTGGTTTTGAATTGGACTTAGATTGGAGTTGCATTAAATTTGGACTGGATTTGGAACGGATTTGCATTATATTCGGATTGGATTTGGATTTGATTTGGATTTTTCGGATTGATTTCAGATTGGATTTGGGTTGGATTTATATTTGATTCGGTTGGTTTTGAGTTCAGGATTTAGGATTTAGATTGGAGTTGCATTAAATTTGGAATGAATTTGTATTGGATGTGGATTAAATTGGATATAGGTTAGATTTGGATTAGATTTAGATTTAATTTGGATTAGATTTAGATTGGATTTGGATTAAGATTGGTTTGGAATTAGATTTAAATTGGTTTTCGGATTGAATCGGGGGCCTCTCGTTAAGTAAGTACTACACCAACACTTCCTTCTCCTCCACAGTTACGGTGAAGATGGGCGTGGCCAGGAGTAGTAATCCTCATGCTTTTGTGATTTTTATCCTAGATTGAAATCAAGGACCACACCCACCTTGATTTCTGATAGCAATCTGAATAAGGATTCCAAAAGAGAAACATGAGTATCACTAGTGTCCAATCTACGAAGTACATCGTAACTATGCTATGCTATGCTAAGCATTTCCAGCCAACATTATTTTCGGCTGTATATTTTCCGTCAACTGACCATTTCGGCGTTATGATCTATATGGCTAAATGCTATCCGACCTTTTATCCCAGTATTTTTTGTAATTTCGACCTTTTTCCTTCCAATTTTTTGTGCTTCAAGCTTTGAACACAGATTATGAGAAAAAATAGATTTGAAACATGCCACGAAACGATCAACGTTGGGAAACTTTTTTCTCCGAACTTCGCCAAGCAATCCCATAATGTGAGTATTGCAGGTCATGTGAATGCAATTCGGTAGTAGCCCTTTGAGAACCTCTAACTTTCCTAAAGAACCAATATTTTTTACGTCTCTAACTATTTTTAAAAATTGAAAGAAAAACAAAATTGTTCAAGAAAATTGTGGAATGACTTCACTTGTCATAAGACGAGTTTGTACCTTCCCGTTCGGTCCCGCCATTCGATTGTACCTTGACAGATACGTATTTCGACCTCAACAGTAAGGTCGTCTTCAGTGCTTCGTATACGTATCTGTCAAGGGGTGGAATTGGATGGGAGGGTGCAAACTTGTCTTATGACAAGGGCAAAATTGTTCATCAATTTAATTTTGGCTCAACATTCGACCAATTTCGGACTTTGCACTTAAAAAAAAATTCGAGACGTCAAAAAATGCGTTATTTGTCGAGTAGGTATTGACTAGGTCAAGAAAATCGACTGAGGCAATTAATGGAATAAAATTATTGACTGGAAAGGTTGATTTCGCGGTTTTTCGCGAAAATGTTTAAATTTGGCGGCTAACATCAAATTTAGCGGATTTCGCGGCTTCCGCAAAATCGCGAATTTCCACCACCCCTACTTATTACGTATGGGATTTTATTGGGTTTCAACCCCAGATAAGATAGAATAAGAAATCCAGCACTTTGTTCAGACTATGCGTTTGTAACATGCTATTCGGCTTTCTTGATGGCATCTATTTTGTTGGTAATTGAGTAATATACTATTCACTCGGTAACTCCGGATTTACAATGGTTCCGTGTCAACAAATTCATGCATTTGATGCAAATCGTTACTCTCAATTGAAAACTGTGAAAAAAAAAACTCAAAAGTGAAGCCCAATCGGGCTGTAGGCAAAGGTGACGTAGCTATACGAAATGGGTGGTATTTATCATGTTTGTGTCTCTTTATCAACATTGACTTTTCACTCTTTCGAAAATCTCAGTATAAACTCTTTCTTCCTCATCATAGATGGGTGGCCCTGATAAGAGCCGTTTGTTTTAGTTTTCGATATGAATCTGTGAATTCCGGTTAGTTCTGGTGGATGCTGAAGTCGATTTCACCTGTTTAAATGTTTATGATAGACGAGCTTCTGTTTGAAAAAAAGAAACAAGGTAAAACAATTCTCTATTAATTTCCATTTCTGAGAATAACGCACGAGTGCCACTTAAATTGGTTAATAAGAAGTTTTCTGACTCCGATGAATGCTCTGTAAACGAAAATAAGGAAACTAGATCAGTTAACCATTTTGGGGCATGTCCCTAATATAAGGTATCAGCTTCAATAAATGATGACAGAATGATACAAGAACAAGCGGGAAAATGCTTATTGGTGTATAGTAAATATAGATTTATTTCACATTTAGCTATTATCACCTGAAGTTCGGGAACTTCCAGTTGACCCCGACGAGTGAAACCGGAAGGAAGCCAGAATCGTTAAATTCGTGATAAAAGAAGTTGATGTCTGTGATAGGAAAGTGTATGGTGGGATTAGTGCTTATTCGTAGTCACTCGATTGCGTACTCAGCACGTAATGGGCGGGGCTGCAAATTTTATATCATTTTTGATCGATCAGTCGTCAAAGCATGTCGATCAGTCGTCGATGGAATCAAAAAGCCGAATAGCAGTTTCCAGTTGGATGGACTTCAAGTCTCCAACCGTGGAAAATGATTTTACATAACTCATCGTCGCTGAAGTCATTCGTCTGACTTTCAGTGGAGGACATCGAAGTCGCCATCATCAAAAATGTCAAAAGAAAATGAATGATAAGCCGAATTTGAAGCGGCGTGAAACCAAACGCAGATATATTTATTTGCAACGTTCGGTTTGCACTCGCAGTGGAGGCAAACGTGTATCGTTATCTATGGCGCCGGAGGAAAGGTGAGAGGAAGTTCAAGAATCTATTGCAAACAGTCCTTTCCAGGACTAAAGCTATTTATCCAGGAAGAGATATAGGCCGTTGGGAAAAATCTTCACCCAGTCAAACAGACTATTCGGCTTAAGTTTTCGAGTTTTTTTTATTTAAACGACAGTGACGATTCCTTATTTTCAATAATGCGCCTTTTCAAACACTAACAGCAGTTAAACAAAATTTTCCACTAAGGTGGTGATCGATTTGGCTGTTTCTGGCAAGATTCTTTGGTTTTGTTACTGTTAGAGATTGGAAATTTTATCAATTTTTCCGGGCCACCATTTTATACAAAGAAGTTTAATCCAAGATGAATTTTCTTCAAAGTGCAAAACTTAATCGTTTGGTGACGACAGAAAGTTGCCCCTCAATAGTAGAATAACAAGCGCGCGTTGGAGGAAGATGATGCAATAAGTTGCGCTTTGGTACCAGATTCTCAAGCGCGCATCGGAGATTGATGATGCAATAAATTTGAATGGATGGAATTATTCACAGCAACCAAGCTACCACGCCAAACGCCGAAGCTACCGAAACAGTCCATTTTTGCAATCAACCTTTTCCTTCCAAAAAATGCTGGTCCTGAGAAGTACCAATTTTCTTTCCGCAATTGACCCCACAATTTGGAATATATTGTCAACATCGCCACTGGTGGTCAACCCTTTTTTCACACAAAATGCTGGTTCGTTGGGGTTGAATGATCTGCAGGAACACGCCGACGACCACTACCAATGCGATGGTCTTCCGTTGAGAATGTTAACAGCGTCTTCGTGGTGCTATATCTGCTTAGACCGTAGACCTGTTCGAACTAATGATTAGATCTCAACCCGCAAGTTGCTTATGTTTTGATGTCTGTGCTTGCGATGCATGTACGTGATTGGTTGGTTTACCTATTTCTAAACGTTTTATCAATTATCAATAAGAAATAGTTCATAATCAGTATTTTCACTTATCCTTGATCGAATGGGCAAAAAATTAGAAATCCATCGAGAAACGGCTGAGAAATTAAAGTTTAAAATCTATCATATTTTCGTGACGGCGTTCGATTTCCGCAATCGCAAAGTGTATCCGAATATAGAAAAAACAGACGAAGTCCTACGTCAAAACATTTAGAAATGGTGAATGAATAGTCTTTTTCCTAGAAAGAATCGGGAACATAAACGAAAATTATACCTAGTACTTGATGAAATTCTATTTTCGCTTCATCATGTGTACGCCTTCCATATGCGGATGCCGCATCCTTGTTCTGTTTGCGGTTATGTAGTTCAAAATAGTCAACAGAAAGCCTATAGAACCCCATTCTCGTTATCGTGCTCTATTAACATGCTGTCCTCTGCACTTTCAAATGAGTTAATCAAATTGTGTGTACATGAAGCCTTCCAACGGAACAAATTGTTGCGTGATATGCGATAAAGGCCTAATCAATGTTGTGCCTGAGCCATTTGTACCATTTTAAGAACTTCTAGTTATATTACCATTGCGGACAGTAAAATCTATACATATTATCAACGCGCAGCAACGTAAACAATTTTCTTCGCATATAAGCACCCTTTCAAATGTTAATACAGAATCCATACTAACCTTCCATTTCGCAGCAGGTCATTGAGCATTCGGATATTGCTGTCATCTTCAGATAACCCATGTTTACTTCTTTGAAATCAGAGCAACAGCCGCTGCAATGAAGCTGTGGTGTGGGCTTGGGGGTTACTTTGGCTCCATTGAGTATGGAAAGCTTGAAATTTTCATATAAATTAAAGACGTACGCCTCCGACATGCTAAACAGAAACACAACGTCCATTACCGACCGTTGTTATACCTACGGGTCGGCAGTGTACTGCTCTAAGGCACCGCAAAGGCGCGCAGCGAGGAATATAAATTACAATCAGGTCTACGGTCGTTCGTCGGGCATGGGCACGTGGGCACCGCTTCCCATTTCGGTCGAACTTTTTGTCTTGTTTATGCAGTACTATTTCCTCTGCTCATTATTACGACCGGACCGAACAAATGACGACGGAGACGATGATGGTCCAGGAGCTCGAAAGCAGTCAGCGAAAATGTGACACCAACTTTTAATGCCTTTCCGAATTGTCTCGACTCTTGAGCAATACGGTCGGTCGGTCCGGTGCAGTCGTAATCAATAGCAAACAAGGCTTGGTCGAATGCATATTTACGTCAAAGACAAATGGGATGATGGGACACCGTATTTTACGCTCTATTAATTCGCAGGTTTATTACGCCGTGGAAAGAGGAGTAATTTCGACTGGTTCTGTGCCAAGTTACATGACGAAGGGCTGGGCTCCACATAATGATGGGGTAAAGTTTTGCCACTTCAATTTGTATGTGTCGTTGTTCTGGACTATGCTGCAACACACAGTTTACGCTATATGAGCCGTGCAGAAAAGAAACTGAAGAATATTTTTTCTGCCTGAGCCTCCCATTTATTTTTACTTGATTCGACACGTCCATAGCAGTAGGAAATTGTATTTGTGGAAGTTTTATTAACAAAATGTAATAATTAGATTTCGTAGTCAGAAGGAGGTGGTGTGACGGGTGCTGTGAAAGAGAATTTGGCTCACGACACTTGTTTTCTTTTAATTTAGGGACTTTTTATGACTAAACGGTGAAGTGGTTGTTATCCTCCCAAAACAATCAAAGAATATTTCCAAAAACTTTCCTGTGCAAGAACAAAAAAAAAATCCTCACTGAAGTGCAGACAAATGTATCGTTGAAATTCAGAAGGATATTTCATTAAAAAATCAGATATGTTTTACATGACACCAAAAACTCTCACACTCCCCTTATGCCAATATTTTGAAGTTTCGTCCTTCTTAGCGGTTTTCGTATGCCTGTTATAAAACAAAAGTTTTATATCATCGTTTTATTTTTAGGCTTAGAAACCTCGAGGTTAGTAACTGTGGAAATGCTGACACTGAACATGGAGCTGTGGGGTGGCATTATTCCAGTGGGGGGGTGTATGCTAACATAGAAGAAGAAGAGAACTTCTTCTTCTCCTGGTAGGTCGGTCGACAAAATTTTCCTGATGATGACTAGCTCCAGTGTGCTTTTCTTCGGGCCATTGCTTACCTCGGAGAGCAGTTTTTCTTACGTCCGTGGAGTTTTTTCTCAGTTCAGGGTGGCCACCGAACCGGGAAAAACGGGAAAAGCGGGAAAAAGACGGGAAATTGAAGTCACCGGGAAAAAAAGCGGGAAAAACCGGGAATTCAGGACATGTACCGGGAAAAAATATTTTCGTTAAGCTACATTCAAAATTATTCAAAGTTTTTAATGAAGTTGTTATAAGGAAAAGATTTAATCTTTGATGTTTATTACTCAGTCAAAATAAGAACTGAATTATTTGATTTTAGTATATGGTGTGTAAGAAGTACAAATATTAGGTAGATATTTTTTTCGAAATCCAGTTTGTGTTGTCACTAGATCATTTTTTAATCAATTTCGAGTGACATTTATCATAAATATTGTGTTATGGGGCAAGCATAGAATCGAATATCGAATTATTAATTCTTTTGAGTGAATGTATTAAACTTCAATTTATTCTTCAAGCTTGCATTTACATCAGGTACTTCTACTTTTTTTTTTGTAATTTTCAATTGCACATCATTTAAAAAATTAATATGGTGATAAATATATATTTAAACACATGTTCAAAAGTTGTTTGGAATTGTATTCAAACATTCTACATATTTAAAAAAAGGGAATTTTTTTGATGCTTTGGGATTTTGTCTGTAATATTTTAAAGAGCAAAAAATCTATATTTTTTTTTCCCACAACTAACCTAATATAATAGAAGGTTATGATATTGAAATATATAAATGATATAAATGCTCTTAAGATATATTCTTAATTTGTTTCACGAAAAATAAGGAATAAGTTCCAATACTTTGGAATATTTAATTATTGAAAGGGATGTATAAACTTTTGAATAATAAATCTAAGATTTTATTGTAATGAATAGAAAACAGAAAAAAAGAAAACAAAATTCTCGAAAATTAAAATGTAAAACTGATTAAATTACGCATCGAATGTCCAAAATATGTTTGAATCTGTTTTAGGGAGCAAAATAATGATTTTGATCGGAAACAAAGACCTGGGTCTAAATATTATAATCAAATACTTTAAAATTTCCAGCATCTTCTACAAGAGATGTACATCCCGAGTTAACTTTGGCTCCTAGTTGATGTTATAGTCTACAAGTATATATAAAATTTGATATAATTTCTTATTATAATGTTATTCATTTCACTACATATTTATATACAACTACCAAAATAAGCACTTAAAAAGAAAGCGGTGCGTATGGTACGGTATGTCCACGCATCCTTCAACCCCTGTAGATTCGTGATATGTATTATGTTGAAGTGACTACTTGAACACGATACATCTCGAAGAATCATCTCTTCGGCAAACACAACGCAGTGGGCCTGGCCGCTTTGAAGTTTATGTCATACCACTGGTATGCTGTGAGCCTGTGAGCCTCAATATTGACAAGAAAAATTATTGGGCGTCATCTAACTCAATGTTTCTCCAGGATGCTTTCTGGCTGCGTTTGTGTTCGATTAGATTAGATTAGATTAGATTAGGTAACAAAGATCTGGGTCTTTGGGTTGAAGCTGTATTCGAATAAGTTGTTCTATAAGTTTGTGCATTTTTAGAAAGCAATACCAATAACTATGATGCGGTTTTATATTACTTCACTTACTTCATTGCTCTCTAAGTTAAAAACATGCTAAATCGTGGAGGGAAATTTTTCCATGTTCTCCCGTGAGCAAGTATTTTCACACAATATTTTATCCGGATAGAACGACGGGTGATAAACCGAACGAGCGCCGGATAATTTAATTTTGTGCCTCCTAATTCTCCTTCTCGCCACTTCTCCAGATAAGTTTGACAAGCATATTCACAAAAATGTAGGGTTGCGATGGGATCCGAACCCAAAACAATTTTGAAAAGTTTGGAGCGATTGATAATGTGGTTATTACTATGTTGTTTAAATGCCGGCTGACACTAACTACATGGCCACGTAGCGCACAATTTCAGTGTTCCTGTTCATAAAGCATTTCGCATAACAAGTTGTTGGTAGGTAATTTAATGTATCTATTTGAAAGATTCGTTACGAATTATCAGTTGCTTCGATATAAAACTGTCCTCCGGTTTGATAAAAAAATAAAATACCTAGTTATATTTAAAACACTAGCCCTGATTTTTTTCAAATTGAATAAAAACCGGGAAAATTTGACAAAATTTACCGGGAAAAGCGGGAAAAAACCGGGAATTCGAAAATTGAATTTCAGTGGCCACCCTGTCAGTTGCTCTTGTTTTTTGTATCCTTTTCAGTTTTCTTCATTATTAAAGAATTCAAAGGTGTTGCCTTTTCCAGCATATGACTTTAAACTCTTGTATTTTTTAAGTGGACTGGAATGATATTGGATTGGAGTCACGTTTATCACCGACGCAGTTCGTTACGGAGATGAACAAGCAACATCTGACTTCAATTTGGGAATAGAATCGGTAGCAAGCAAACTGGATTCATTGAACGCCGATTCAAGATGCGACGCAATGCGAATTAAATCAGAATGCAAACTCCCATCTGCTTCAACAAGTATAATGCGACGAGGTTAATTTACAAAAAGACGTTTACCGTGGAGCTACAAGGGATTTCAATTCTTACTAAGAGCATGACAAGCAGCAGTTTTCCATCGCCCTTCTTCCTTCCGCGATAGGTATTCAAGAAGTTCCAAAACACCAAGGTGCAAATGGTGTGGAGTTTATTTTCTTTATTCTACAATAACCTTTCCACAAACTGGGGCGGATTCCCATTTCCGTAGGACAAAATATTTAATAGTACTCTCAATATGTTTTCTATAAATTTGATATCTATATCAAGCGTTTGCTAAAGCCTGGCGCCATATTTGTTAAAAAAAAAACTATAGTTTTATATTCTTTATCTGATATTGAAAAGCGTTATTGTTTGAATAGTTTTTCTTTTACAAAATATTTCACCCATATTGTTTGATAAAGAAACCAAACCTTCAAAATGTATAACATATCCTAGAACTGTAGGTTTCATCCAGGAAACACTGAAATCTGTCACAATCTGCCTCACCTCAATATCACGAGTTTTAAATAGCATTTTCCACTACATCCCCTTCCTAGGCATCGAAGTGGCAACATGGATAAATGGAAGGACGTCCCGCCGAAGGTTATGGCGCGGAAAGATGTTTGAAGGTTACGCCCCACCAAGTAAAAAGCCCGCACCAAGTGATGAACATTTCAATTTATTCATTAGGCATGCGACGAAAGATTTTGTTGGTTTTCCCTGTCCGCCCCGGTCAGGATCTTATACAGCACCGTGCAAACACCAGAGGGATACATCGATGAACATGAACTTTACTTTAGATATTGCTTCACCCCGCCATCATCCTTCGTAGATAAGAGGCGTCGGTTGACATTTTTGGATGGGGAAAGTAATAAATTTTATTCCTTTTATGCGCCGCATACCGGTCGTAAAAAGTTAAAATTTCAGAATAATGATTATTAGGTGGGATTATTATGTTTAATGGTGTGTATGTCACTTCACTCTCTGAAGGATAGGAGGGGTTAGGAAATGTTTTAATTAATTTAAATATGCACCTTGTTACGCAGGCCGGCTTGAGTGACAAAATAATTCAGCGGGATCAAAGAGCGCTTCGCAAATCGTTAGTTCCGCCGTTCATACAAAAATGTGCTTCACATCCGTCGCGCCTTGTTCAAGTTCAAGGGATCGAATCAACCACGTCGCAGGATTTCAATCTGAAGAGGTTTCGCGAAGCTGGTAACGCAAAATTCCAGTGAGTCTTTTGCCGGTTGCGTACTCATAAATATTAATTACTGTATTAAGAAGGAGAAATATATGTTAATCGAAAAACAGTACGGCAGACAACAATTTCGGTGGAACAAAAAAAATGGAAAAGAGCCTATTTTTCCTCGATACGAGAACGAGACTCCTTTTTTGCCATATGAAATTTGTTGCCATTTGCTGTTATTCGTTAGAGCGCCGTCGATGGTATCACGTACGGATTATGAATGGCATTAAGCGCACCGAAATCGAAATTCAACGAGCAAAGGTTCCGGCGTATGCAAAGCATATGGACGTGTGTCCTACCATACAACTCTTGTTCACGTGGCTTGAAATGGTTTCCTCGGTAAACATCGGATATCAACTGACTGGTTGGTATCACGCTTCTGACGCAGCAAAAGGGAAAACACAAAGCTAACGTATCGACTCCCTTTCCGTGAAATCTGCGTTGATATGAAAGTGTTTTTTTTTTGCTTATATCAATGATTAGACAAGTGACGCCAGTTTAAATAAAATCTCTGGAAAACTTAGATCCATAGCAAATAATTGTCCTAATTTCTATATTCTCCAAAAGAGCGATATAGATTTTTACAAGGTGTTCCTTTAAATATCGAATCGATGATGATTTGCGTTCTTATAATATGGGTAAACAGATATTACTGATTACCCAATTTTTTTTCCGAAGTTAGAAAGTATTCTGAAAAAATGGGAAATTTGATTCAACCTTCGCAGTCTCTGTGTTGCTTTGAGGCGTTCATAGGGGATTGAGCGCTCGTCTGAGTCCATTGGCGGCGCCAGCATTTTTGGCGTAATTGGTTCATTTTTGAATACATTTTAGAAAATTTCTAAAATACACCAGGAATTCCTTTTGTCATTCGTTCAGGGATTCCTTCGAAATATTCTCCGGAAAGGACTTTGTAAATTTCTCCGAAAATTCATTAAAAACTTTCTCCAGAAAATCCTTCGGAAATCTTTTTAGTATAATCCTGCAGGTTTCTGGAATTTTATTAAAAAATCAAATAGGAATTCTCGGGAGAGTTTCTAATGGAAATTTCAAAGGGCTTTCCGGATAGAAATCCCGAAAGAAATACGAAATTCTCGAAAAAAAATATAAGTGGGGTGGCCACTGAACCGTGAAAACCGGGAAATAGCCGGGAATTTGATTGACGCTTATTAATTTATACTAAATTAATCTATAATTAACTAATTAAGGTACACTGGGGGAAGTGGAAAAGGAAAAATCGGTAGTGCATGTTTGAATTAGTGTAAACCCAGTTTAAATTATCTAAATGCATTCATTCAAAATGGGCTATCAAAAACAGTCAATTTTGCACCAACTGTTAATTTGCGGTTATTCATTCTATTTTGGTTGCTTAAAATTTATGGAAAAAGATTTAAAAATAAGGAGTTGTTTTTCCACTTAACCCAGTGGGATGGGGTAAGTGGAAAACTCATGTTACCTTGACCTTCAATTGTGATGAGTAGTTACACATAACTAAAATCGAAACGGTAATTGCTCTGAGTATCTTTCGTCGAATAATTTCATTGGCTTATCGGAATAGGTCCCCAAGGAATTCTCGTAATAGCTAGTGAAGGGCTGGTTTTGCCTTCTCGAACATTAAGTGTACGTAAAATTTATAGGTTCGCCCCAAAGATGAACTTTTTATAGGAAAAATGGGACTTACAGGGTTATAAACTAATCAACTTAGTTTAAAGAATTGAGAAGATGTCTGTGTGTGCGTGTTCGTATGTATGTGTGTGCGAAAAACACGTACAAAATTATCTCCTACAGGGTGTTCAATAAGTTCGAATACAAATGTTTGATCATTGTGTTTGTAAGCCCAATGTACATATTCTGTATGAGTATTGGTGTCAGCGTTAGCGGTATACACCCAGGTTTTTTTTACACGGTTTGGTTTTGGTCGTTTAAGACCTTCAGCTTCCATGAAGCAATGAGTTAACCCCACGAAAAAATCACAAAAAATCAAAGAACTGGTATTTGAAAAACTGTGAAAGTTCAGGTTAACCGAGAAATTAATGAAATCCAATCGTGTAAAAAAACCTGGGTGTATATACGCTAACGGATGTGTATGATTCTGTCACTTGTTGTTTGTTTATTACGCGCGGTGAAAATGGATTGGGGCATTGAAAACAGCATTTTGAAGGTCAAAACCATTGCGGTGTACTACAAAAATGAGATTTTGGGGAAGATTGATACCCCAGTGGCCCGGTGATAATACGAAGATGAGCCCTCCGTGTTCCAATATAACCCTTTATACACGGAAAATGAGATTTAAGCCTAATATGGGGACAATTTCATCGACTTTTTGGACAAAACTTTGCGACCTCCCAGCTTCCCGGATTTGAACCCTCTAAACTTTCTTGTTTGGTCCTTTATTATGTTAAAGGTGTACGAATACAAGGTCAGTAACTTGGACCAGTTCAAGACGTAATTCTCAAAATCTGGAACGAACTGCCTATGCAGACCGTGCGTGCCGCTTGCGATGGATTTCAGAAACGTTTGAAGCTCGTGAAGAAGTACAAAATAAAGGACATTCCAGAAGAAATGTTACAAACGTTCCTTATAAACAATACTTTCAATGAAATGTAATCGGGAAAGAAATAATTTAATTACAATTTTTAAGCATTTTTTGAAAGTGTATTCGAACTTATTGAACACCCTGTATTTTTAAGCACTTGTCCTTAACCAATTTGTTCGCACAAAAAATATGCATTCAACGACAAAACTTGCTATAAATATAAATGAATGTGAATTATGGAATATATTCACCACATATATTTATTTCATATGTAAAACATGTGAAAGGCATTAATACTGATAGGTGGATTAATCTGGCTTTTTCTTTTGTACATTAGTCCAATCACCACTGAAATCACAATGATAAGAAAGAAGGAACATATTAAGATTCACAGCTATCAAAATAAACCCTGGAGGGAAGAAAAAATTGCGTGATCAGACAATTATCCACTTCCTCCGCAGTGTTTAATTCCAGGGGTAAGTGTAAAATTCTTTAAATTTTTTGCCTTCATGGTACAAATCACTACAAATTAAATGTGATTAGTTTAATTGTATTAAAATGGTCACCTGTGACATGAATTCACTGAAAAAAGGGACAATGTGAGCAAATAAGAATTGATTTTATGAATGCAAAAATTAACTTTTCCCGAAACCTGAAATGACAGATCAAGCGTTAACTGTGTTAGTATATGTATTATACAAATTTTAATATAGTATTAGTGTGGGCATCAAAGTATATGCTTGCTTAATGTTAGGGTGTGGTGAAAATTGAAAAGTATGTACAATAACAATTTTTCGAGTCGGTTTTTACGCTTACCCCCTTTTTCCACTTCCCCCAGTGTACCTTACCTTTTCTGTTTTTTGAAAATCTTTCTCTTAATTGTTAACATTTTATTTTAATTCTAGGATTCATGGAATGCCGTTTGAATGAGTTTCGTTAAAAAAATTGTTATAGTTTTTCTAGGCAGCCCTTACTTTGCACCGTTCAATGTGGAAAAACGATCCATAAAAAATGAAAAACGATCCATAAATAACATCTGAATGTTCCATAAAACGCTCCCGTAAATCCATAAAATAGTTCGAGAGATTCCATAAAGAATGTTTTTATTTGAAAAATGATCCATAAAAACAATATATTGATCCATAAAATTTCAAATTTGCGCAATTTATATCCTGATGATGATCCATAGTTTCAGCCATATGATCCATAATTTTGGTCATATGATCCATATGATAATGTGATCCATAATGCTTGGAAAGAAGGCCAATGAAACTATATTAATTTATCCACACATTTTATAAAATCTATGGATCATTTATCAAAATTTATGGATCATATCACCAAAACTATGGATCATTTGAACAAAGTTATCAAATGGCCAGAATTATGGATATATGACTAAAATTAGGGATCATATTACTGGAATTATGGATCATCATCAAGATAAAAAAATGCGCAAATTTAAAGTTTTATGGATCAAAATATAGTTATATAATAATAGTTATATAAATATAGGATCATTTTCCAAAGATTTATGGATCATTTGTCATATTATCATCAGAAAATAGAAAGAATTTTATTGTTTTTCTTGAGCATGTTAATGGAACATATTTCCCAATTAATTGCTAAATTTTAGCTTAGTTATGGATCGAAAAATTATTCTTTATGGAATCTCATTAACTATTTTATGGATTTATGGTAGCATTTTAAGGAACATTCAGATGTTATTTATGGATCGTTTTTCAGTTTTTTTTATGGATCCGTCTTTATCGTTTATATGCAAAAGTATGTTTTGCCGTTTTTCTATTAGGCTGTATAATGTAATAAGAATTTTTCATGAGCTGCTCAGAAACCCCGAATTTTACGTGATATCTTAATAGTTAAATAATTTCTTCGTTTCCAGTATAAAAACACAAATTTTAGGTCTTAGAAAACACGTCCTAACTCAATAATTATGTTTAAGAATGGTTAATAATGGTTAAGATTGGTTAAGTTGAAGGATAGGATAGAGATGGGAACGATCTGGAATTGAATCCTTGACTTCCCTCGTATATAGCAGGAACGAGCGGTGATTGCCAAGCCGGTTACTGAAAAAAAGTGTCACAGCAGAATTGGCTAAACAGGCGCTTTATTAACACATTACCATATTGATTTCTTTGATTTATTTAGGATGTATTGTAATATAATTTCATAGATTTTGATGGTGAATTTAAGCCACAAGATTGATTTGTCAAATTAATGCAAAACCACATTCCTTGATCATTTCTTTTCTCGATACACTTCTGCCGAAAAAGTTCCAAAATTTGAACCGGGAAAAACCGAGAATTCCAAAATGGAAATTAAGTGGCCACCCATAAGTAAATTTCCAAAGGAATGTCCCAAGGAATTCCTAAAAAATATCGAAAGACTTCCTGGATGAAGTTCTGAAGCAACTCCGAAGGAATTCCAAGAGTTTCTTCCTAGAGTTTCCGAAGGGGTTTTTAAGAAATTACTGGAAGAATTTCTTCAAGAAGTTTCTGAAATTATTGCTGAAGCAATTTCTTTAAAAAATTCGAAGGAATTCCTAAAACAATTCCCAAAAGAAATTATAAAGAAATTTCCGAAGGTATTCTCCTCCTTACGGGAGGTTTTCCTGATACAATTTCCGTAGACATTTCCGAACAATTTTCCGTAGGAATTCCGACCAAATTTCCAAAGGATATCTCTTTGGAATTTCTAAAAGAATATCCGAGGAAATTCTTAAAATATTTTGTTGAAGAAATTTTGAAGGAACCTCTAGAGGAATTTCCAAAGGAATTTTCGAAAATATTTCGGCAGTAATTTATGGAGAAATTCTCAAGAATCAAGTATTCCTTCCGTATTTTAAGGTTTTCTTATAGGAATTTCTGAAGGAATATCTTGATGCATTTCCTAAATAATTTCTGGATCTATCTCCGAAATAATTTCCTGAGAATTTGTCGAAGAATCCCTGGAGGAAATTCGGAAGGAATTCTTGGAGAAATGCACAACGAATTCCGGAAAGTTCTTCAGGAAGAAAATTCCTGCAGAATTACGGGAGCCGAGGGAATGGAATATCTGCAAGAATTTCTGAAAGTATGTATTGCTAAAGGAATACCTGAAGGAAATTCCGGAGGAGTTTTAAAAAAATCTTTGACAACTTTTTGAAGAATTCCTTAAGAAATTTCTGAAAGTATTTTTGAAGAAATTACTTGATGATTTTTGTAATGAATCAATTGAAGAATTTCCGAGTTTTCGAAGGTATGAGTGAAAGATTTTCTGAATGACTAACCGAATTAATTTATGGTTTTTTTTTTCAAGAAAAAATGTCTGAAGGATTTTCCTATCGAACTTTTGGATAAATTCATGAAATACCTGGATGAATACTGTCGAGAAATTTCCGAAGAAACAAATTCTCGTAGAATTCTTGAGAATATTCGAAGCAATATGATGGTGGATCGACTGCATTTCCGATGTTTGGGTTTTTATATTTGACATGAAGTCTTAATTCCAGATTTTTATCAAGGTTATGATTTACTTTAAAAAAATTAAAATTTGGTTTAATACTGTCCGTATTTTCGAAGGAATTAGCGAAGAAATTCCTAGAACAATTCCCTGAAGGAATTCTGGCCGGAGTTTCTGCAGTAATTTAATGCATTACTGAAGAAATCTAGAAATTTATAAGAAAATTTCAATAAGTATTTGTTTGAAAATTCCATTGGATTCCTTTAATAATTATTTAGGAAATCCTCCAACAATTCTTTCAGAAATTCCTCCAGAAATACATTTGGAAATTCCTCCAGGAATTTCCACTAAAAAATTTTCAGCAAATTCTCCAGAAATTCTTTTGGGAACTCCTCCAGGAATAATTTATAAAATTCTCACAGTGGTTCATTTGAATACTCCTACAGGTTTCTTGCGTAAAACCTCCCGAAAGGCCTTCTTTTTCTAAATTTCCCCAGAAATTTCTTCAGTAAAACAATGTAAAATTCAACAATGTAAATTTTGTTGAAAGATTTCTTCCGAAAATGTATTGAAATTAGGAAAAAAATAAGAATTCTCTAGATAGTTTCTGACGGAAATTGTAAAGGATTCCCTGAAAAAAACTTTTAAAGAATTATCGAAGGAATTCCCAAAATAATTTCTGAATTAGATTTCCGAGGGATTCCTAAAAGAATACCTAAAGCATTTTCTGAAAAGATTCCCGAGAGAGTACTCACTGGAAATTCCGTGCGAATTTCTTAAGGAATCTCTAAGCAATTTCTGGATGAGTTGCTTAAAAAAATCCGGAGGAATGACCAAAAAAAAATCCTATAAGACCGTCTAAGACGAATTAAGTACTCTCCATTTAATTCCACCAATTAATTTTCGATATCTTTGCAGATACGTATTTCGTATACGTATACGAAGATACGTATCTGCAAAGATATCGAAAATTAATTGGTGAAATTAAATGGAGAGTACTTAATTCGTCTTAGACGGTTGAATACATTCCACTAAAAGAGCTAAATATATTTTCCTATAAGAGTTTTCGAATGAATTCCAAGAATTTCTTCCTAGAGTTTTCGAAGGGTTTTCTTGCGAAAGTACTGGCAGAATTCTTAAAATACATAGATAAAAATATGTTGTGATTATAAATGAGGGGGTTAGAAGCAGAAAAGTGTAAGTGACAGTTTAATCAAACTTGAGTAGACTACAGCGAACAATTCTATGGTTCTTGTGCTTTGCGGTAGAGATGGGCGCTCCGCTCAGATTCGCTTCCTTACATTGAGCTGATGAGCCATGGATCTTTTTTAAAGAAGCGCAGCTCAGCAGCTCACTTTAAATTGATGAAATCATTGTCAAACACGCGCCTAGAGAAACTCCCTCGATCGTACGCACTCGAGTACGCGCGCTGTTGTATTTTGTACAGCACAAACGAAAATACCACGCTCGCGGTACACAACACAAGCGAGCTTGTATGAGCATTCCAGTCCACTACCGCGCACGTGCTGATCGTTTATTATTTGCACCTCAAGCACCATCAAGCCAAGCGACAGCACCATCTAGCCAAGCAACAGAAATCATTTCTGCTGCAGAGAGGAATAAGAAACACACAAGCAAAAATAATCTAGCTTGCCGTTTATTTCTTAACCCATACCCACATACTCGGCGCTACGAACGGACACACAAAAGATACCTAGTAGTGCGGTAGCGAACGAACCGTACTAAGCAAAAGATCCGAAGATCCGAACAACTCTCAGTTCCGCTCATGTCGTCGTCCAGCTCGAAATTGTTGTGACATAGAAGCGAGAGCTGCGCCACCAGCTCAGATCCGTGCGACACGGATCTCGATCCGGATCAGTCGCGACCGATTCTAGCGAGCGAACCGTGTGGTTCAAACGAACCGAACTGGGAGCTGTGTCTTGCACGAAGCGGATCTTTTACTTGCGACGGGTTTTCCCGCCAGCATACTGCTGCACGTGCAGTGCATTGTGCACTCGGTTTGTTTGTAGCACCGTGCTCTGTATTTTTTTACTCTCTTGTTTTTATTTCTCTCCCATTTTGGGAACCAATATAGATAAATGGGCTCGCTTGTATGAAAATGTCAACTACGCATTGTTAGAAGCGCGCAAACAAGGCATTGATTTACTGCACCCAGTATGAAGAGAAAACTTATGACACGTGATATGGTTCATATACATATCAGAGACTAGGGACTGAATTATTCAAATTAACGATTTGAGAAACGTTATCAACAAAATGTAACTTAGAATTATGAATAGAAAATAATGTTGAGTTAGTTTTTGTATAGAAATAAATGTGATGGTTCTAAATGAACTCCTAGACTTCAAAACAGAAAAAGCGTAATAAATGTTATTAGTTTAAAATTGTCGGTTTTTCAATAGAAATTATTACCTCACTGTAGCTTAACATTTTAAAAATTTCAAAGAAAGGTAAATAGATGAATGAAGAATGGATGAATAAATTAATGAATGACATAAATTTTTCAAATTTTTGAACAATAATTAAAATAATAATATTAACAATTATGTTTTATTATATGTAGCATAAAAGAACTGAAGAGCTGATCCAAGGAGCTGACTCTTTTCAATGAGCTGAACGGATCAGATCCGCTCACTGCAATGAGCTGTTTTGCCCATCTCTACTTTGCGGCAATATGTTGATGTAGTTTGTACGATGTTCAAAAAAATGTGAAAATTCACAGAAAATTAGAATTTTTTTTAACTTTCATACGATTTGTATGAAGAAAAAAATATTGAAAAACTTTGCACTCATTTTTCTCAAAACTAACTTTTTGTCATTTACACCCCTTTGCGTTTGACCCCCTCAAATGTATTTTCATGCACATATTTGGAGCATGCAAATAAACGTAACATTCAATCAATCTCACTATTCTTTTAAATCGAAATAAATTTAAGCGGTGCTTGCTTGTATAATTCAATCTAATTTAATTGAATATCGAATGTTAATTCGTTCATGGGATAAGATGCAATTTTACACGTTGTTTTTTTTTGTGAGAATGTTGAGAAAAAAAATACCTCGAATCCGCTTGTCGACTAACTACGATCAACCACGACTGCAGGTCTGTATAGAAATATCGTTTGAATGTCTGAACAAGCGAGATAAGCTACAACAAAGCAAGAATGAAGCGGAACTCTAACGGAAGTAGCTAGAAAATAAGCGAAGACAGCATGAATAAGATTAATCTCTGATTAAGAAAAAGCTGGGGGATGAAAAAAAGCTCCGAAGATTATATGATAAATATCTTGTGAAAAAATACAATATTTTAAACTCTCAGCTGGGTTATATGGATCGTAGGTTCAGATGTCTTATGAGTGTTTAAGAGAAAAACAGCCACAGAGAAGTATCGTGCAGCTAATTGGAGCAAACGGGATTCGCAGAAAAGTTCAATATGCTGTACGCACCTCATATGCAGAAAACTGCGGCTTGGGTAATGGACCTTCGAGGAGAGGAATCCACCAAAGACGGGATACTAACTTAACATGAAGCGATGAAATTCGGTCAGGAGAAGCACACTGGAGCATATCGAAAAGCGAGTAGACAAGTGATCCACCATCGAGAATGTGTTTTTGCAGTTACCAGCGCAAAGGAAAGATGCTTGGAAATAGTTGGAATACGTTCATACTTGGAAACGTACAACCTCTTCAGTCCCTACCACTACAACCACCGAAAGTTCCAGATTGTAATTTAGTGGAATCAAATCCAGACGCATTGATAAATCGACCAAGTTCACTATTTCCGCTAATCGCTTTACGAAGTGGCAATCCACAACTATCATGAGCATTTGGAGGCGGCCAACCAAACAGCGCACCTCTCTAAACCAACTGTTCTTAATGAACTGGCCGAAAAGCACCCACCGGATATTAAGCTCCAGTGGGTGAATTTCAAGGATGCGGCTCAGGTGATTAGTTTGAAGATTTTCGGATGATTTTTGATGCAAATGGAAAGCATGCGAATTTGCAACTTATCGAACAGCATTGTCGATAAAGACGGTTTAAAAGGAGATCGAGATGGATTCATAAATCATCACAGTGATCTCCGCTCGTCTCGTGATGACAAGATAAAGCAAGTGCCAAAGGAAAAGAAATCCGTGCACAGCTGGGCTTGATATATTCTATCATATGTGGCTTTAAAATCGATGAATAGATGATATGTGGGCACGTTGTATTCGCGGCAGTTCTGTAATATCTGGCATATGGCGAATATCTGGCCCGTGGTGAATCGTTCGCCCATGATTATCGACTGGTCCGACCCACTAACTATCTCGCAATTGGTGCTAGTCGAGGGCATAACTTTTGGGTGGGAGGCGGGTTTGGTTACCTTCCCAATCAACACAAGATGCAATCTATCGCGTTATACTCGAAATAGTCCATGGGGAAGCAGGATCAGTTGAAAATTTTCGACCAAGCTTCTGAAGTAGAAAAATTTGATTGAGAACTTCGATCTTGAAGGTTCACCAAACCCACTGCCTCTTCTAGGTTGGACCGGGAATGGCACACAAGTGAAAGAACAATTATTCTGCTTAGTGAAGATGGCATCCGATATCCGGATCTAGTGGTCAACACACGTACTATTGAAATAATGGAACTTTCTGTTCAATCTTGAATGCCTCATTAGAAGCTTTTCATATCTCAATGGACTTTTTTTATGAAGAAGCTCAACCGCAACCCTTGATTGGTTTAGAGAACTTATTTTTAGCTGTTTCGTTGAAGATTAGGTTGATGCGTTTATGGGGGTGAAGCTAACAAAGCAGAATACCCGAGAGGAGTGAAGATCAGTATTTTCATCAATTTGTAAAGCAGTACTTTCTGATAGACAACCTTGGAGCTTGAGTCCAAATAAAATAAAGGGGCTAGGCTAGTTGAATTTGTTGAGTTGAATTTCCGAATAATTATCAAGTATGGATGTATGTGCACGATTTTTAGCCAGGGATTCTGTTGAAGAAGTTATCTGCTCAGCTTAGACGAACTTGTTCGATACGTTTATGATCAAGGGAGGTTTGAAATTAGAAACTTCATATCCAATCGAACAGAAAAAAATGCTGCTCTTGGAAAACGAAACGTGACACTTGTGGAAGAATGGAGTACGGAATACGAAGTTGCAACGTCAGTGCTGGGTTTTCGCTGGTAGGCTCAATTTGACAAATTAACATGCTCTGCATTCATCTCTTGTGCGCGGTGGAGTGTCTGCTGGGTGGTATTGTCTGTCCAACAAAGTATTCAAGACTGCCATGAGTTTGTAAAACCCACTTGGATTTCTGGCCACATACGTGATTCAAGGAAAAACAATCATCCAAGATCTCTGGAGAACAAATTGTGGCTGGGATGACAAAAAAGTTGACTACGACTCGAAGCGATGGGTGAAACTTCTGCCACGACTGTTGAACAACTGAGTCCCGAGACCATATTTAACGAATGCTATTCCTGTTTAGTCAGTTTCTTTGGGAAGGTGAAGAATTCTGGGCGGCGCAAAAGTGGAGATTATCAGAAGCCTATCCTGAATTGCGGGTAGTCCTGGTCAACCATCGTTTAATCAACGAGCCTGTGATCGACCTTTTCCGCTTTTCGAAGACAGCTTACATATATTCTGCTCCCAATGACGAGTCGTTCGAAATCTTGAAAACCGAGAGCATAATCAATTCCATGCCTTTTACGTACTTGGATTGGGCTGGGAGAGCAGACCAATTATTTCCTGTTGGGTCGTTCCAGTGGAGTAAAGCAACCACCAGCAGAATCGACGAAGGTACCGAATGTTTGCACAATAACTGGAACCTCACCTGATTGGCTACAGTATCGAAGTAGAAGGCCATATTCACAACAGCAATACGTCTTTTCGCTTCACGTTATTGTTACATGTCACAAGCCTTCCATGGTGAGCAAATTCTTCAAAATTTTCAAACACATCCATCCAGCACTGCCTCGGCGTCGGCACTAATACCGCTACGTCTCCCTCTATCTCTACCCACAACCATGTACGTAGTATTTCGCTGAAACGTTTACGAACACGACAAGTAAATGGTATTTTTATCCACCGGCAGAACCCATTATATGTGGGGTCACAAGCGTTCCTTGGTAAGCAAATTCTTCAACTTCAACTTCAAACACATCCCTATCAAGCACTACCTCAGCACGAACACCACTAGGTCTCGCTCTATCTCTACCCACCAACAACCATGTATTTTGGCTTGGTAGAGTTTATGGTTGAACCTATCCTCGCTGTCTCCCTCCTAAGGGGAACAAAAGCCTCCACTGCTGCGCTGCGATCGATACCAGTGAGGTCGATGTCGTTCGCAAAGCCCAGCATATACGACCGTGTGATAGTAGTGCCGTTCCTCTACCCGCCTTCGAGTGAAACGTTGAACAATAAATTCGAAATTGCATCACCCTGCTTCAATCCATCTAAGGTCACAAACAAGGTTGACACATTGTCTGGGATCCGAATACTTGATTTCGAGCCATCAAGCGTTGTACGTATCAGTCTAATCAGTTTCGCCAGAAAAACATGTTCAATAACGTTATCTGCCATAGCACATTTCTTTTCACTGAATCGTACGTTGCTTTGAAATTAATGATCAGACGTTGAGTCTGCAAGTTGTTGGAATTCATCAAGGATCAACCGTAAGCTAAACAACTGATCCATCCATCGTTGATCGGCCCTCACTAAAACTTGCCTGGTATTCACCAACGATGGACTCCTCAAGCGGTTAAAAAGAATACGCGACAGAATTTTGTACGTCGAGTTCGGGAAGTTAATCCTTTCGTAATTGGCACACTCTAGTCTGTGGCCTTTCTTATAGCCTAAAGAAAATATGGATTGGGTATATGAGGCTATCCAACCAGCCGATCGGTATTTATTCATTCTCCCATATTTTTTGACGGTCAACGTTTGGGCGGTGCTAAACTCGTTGGAAGTTTATATGGAAAAATGTATGCAGAAACATCGAAAAACAGTAATTTGCTGTTGGACGGCATAATTTACGATGAAAAACTATGATACTTTTTCAGTTCTTGAGGAATTAAATACAGAATGTTATGCTGATAATCGCGTTTATTAGGCAAAGATATTAGCATTTTACTGGAGTGTTGTATGGGTGAATTTATTTCTTTTCAAAGGTAAAAGAAACGAAATTTGCTCAAACCCCACTTCAGAGAAATGCTAATAACTTCGCCGGGTCAGCAAATAGAACCGAATAAGAGGGCGGCCTCTCAAAAAATTTGAAAAAAGTTTTTTCCATACTAATTTGAGCCACCCTAATGTCCATTAACCATTAAGAGAAATTATTCCGAAAATCCTGGAAGAAATTTCTAAGGAATTACATGCACATTTTTAAAAAACCACAAGAAATAATGTATCAATATTGTGAATATTTTCTTGTGGCTGTGATTAATCCGATAGGAAACTGAAATAAATCCATTAATCCTAGAATTTGTTCCTTGGGTTGCAAAACATAGGAAGAATTCATTTCATTTATTTAGTTAACATCTAAACAGATAACACTGAATCAACAATTTGACGCCACAATGCACGGTTCGAGGCCGCATCTCTCCATCCTCGGATACGCCCCACGCTCGCCAAGTCGTTCTGCACCTGATCTGCCCATCTCGCTCGCTGCGCTCCACGCCGTCTCGTACCTGCCGGATCGGAAGCGAACACCATCTTTGCAGGGTTGCTGTCCGGCATTCTTGCAACATGTCCTGCCCATCGTACCCTTCCGGCTTTAGCTACCTTCTGGATACTGGGTTCGCCGTAGAGTTGGGCGAGCTCATGGTTCATTCTTCGCCGCCACACACCGTCTTCTTGCACACCGCCAAAGATGGTCCTAAGCACCCGTCTCTCGAATACTCCGAGTGCTTGCAAGTCCTCCTCGAGCATTGTCCATGTTTCATGTCCGTAGAGGACTACCGGTCTTATTAACGTCTTGTACATGACACATTTGGTGCGGTGGCGAATCTTTTTCGACCGCAGTTTCTTCTGGAAACATAGGAAGAAGCAGGAGGTGAAAAATGAGAAATGAAAAGAGAAGTGAGAAATAAAAGCATAAAGTAAGAAAGAGAGGAGAAAGTTTAATATTATTTAGATCTTGTCAATAACGGTTCATGTTAACATGCAAGTTAGTGAAATTATGGTTTATTTTAGGTTTAGTGCTTTTGGTTATTTCGAATGTATACAACAAAGTGGATACTAATAGCACCATATAAAGTCGAATATCTGACTAATCCATCAACTGTCCGACATCAAATGGTGATCATCACATCAATTTTTTATACCATTGCCTTGTTAGAAACCAGTGATAGACATTGTTTACTAGCTCACCGTGTAGCGACTGAGATAAATTTCTATTTTATGAAGGTCGTGGAACCGCTTGTGAACTAAAGGTCATCGAGTATCATGAATAATGTAGAAAAAAAAATAGGGACATTACTCGCTTCTTAAAGAACTGCTCAACAATAAAATATTTTTACTCTGGATACTTGAGCAGCAGACAATATTTCAACAATGCCTTATTCTGTTATTGATAAGCTACACTGTTATGAACTTGATGTGCATAAAATGTAAAATACCAATTGCTGTTATCGAGGTCGGCGCTGAGAGCAAGCTCGAGAGCTTGAGCTTGAGAGCAAATCGATAACTTGTTTTGATGTTTTCAAATCGCCGACTATGATTTTGATATCTTTTTGGTCGTTTAACCTTTTTGTAAAATGACAAAAACGTATAGCGTTCTTACTGTGACACAATCGAAAACTATTCCTTCTGTCGATGAGAGCATCAGTTCAGTTTGATGTCAGATCATATAATTTAGAAATTCACAATTTGATGTCAAAATCAAAATATGTTAGTTTTATTTGCTCTAATTATGATTTCAGACTTTGCCCGGGTAGCAACATTCCCCTACTTGCTCATAACACAATCCAAAGCATCTTTCTTTCGATACAGGTTGGTAAAAAAATTAAATGGATTAACAGATAAAAAAGCTCTCATTGATAATTCAGTGTTTTTAATAATTCACAAATATTTTACTTATTTGACAAACCCATTTTGACTTTCCGGAAAACTCATCGAAACTTCGATAATGGCAACACTTCTCGCCTTCTGCTGTAACTTTGATACCGTACAAATCCTAGAATTCAAATAAAAAGAAATCCCCAATCAGACGTCCGTTCTCCATTACCACAGAGCCCAGTGTTCCTTCGTCTGCTGCTGGTGCGTGGCCGCATGGCACTATGGATATCGTAGTCCGTTGTGTGGATGGTAAAAAGGACTCCAGAATCAACACCCTGAATGGTAATTCTTTTCATGCACACACACAATATCTCGGTTGATTTTTCCTCTGCTTCGGCAGGCACTGCAGCAGCAGTGAATGGAACCGACAACCGGTGAAAGTGTATGAGGTTTTTGGGATAACAGCCATCGTCGTACCGAAGTGAGAAAAAAGGTGATCAGCAGCTCCAACTGAAGAACGTTTGGTCGTTCGGCTGATTCGACTCTCGCTCGGTGCTGGCTGGTCTTTGTGGGTTGGTTTGAACGAGCTTTCACTTTGTAGGGCGGTTTTCCGTTTCTGTTTGTTTTGCATCGTTTTAAAGCGCTGATTTCTTTCCGGCTTCGGCAGGATTCTGCCTGCAGTTGAGTTGTGCGGGAAACCGGAAGAAAGGGGAATGATGCTGTTTGCATGCTCCACTTTTAGACGATTGGCGTCGGATTGCGGTGGGGAGTGAAGCAAAGAAATTCATGCTGGATGGGGGAGGAAATTTATTAAAATTGAGCTCGAAGGCAGAGACTGGGGTTCGAGTACGACCGGATGTATTGCGATTGCAAAGGGGAGCGATCGTGAGATGATGAAACAATAAAAGGGAAAACAAAGCATTACTGTTTGACAGGATGGTTAAAAGCTTCCGATTAGGATGTAAAGGATG
Source organism: Armigeres subalbatus (assembly GCF_024139115.2). NCBI lineage: Eukaryota > Metazoa > Arthropoda > Insecta > Diptera > Culicidae > Armigeres > Armigeres subalbatus. The sequence goes on from NC_085140.1 coordinate 331,759,564, forward strand.
TAAACTTGTTGGAGGGGAAAAAGGACCAGGTTGAATGGAATGCTGTATGTCGTAAAATTCTACTTGATACTTTTCTTGAGGTTTTGTATTTCAAATCGGGAAGAAAGGTTCTGTTTGTACTATGACATCATAAAATGGCAGGGCAAAGTATAACTATTAAATTAAAGATGCGATTTCAGAAAAAAAGGTTTTTCCTTGTTTTGTAGGCAGCGAATGCTACAGTGTTCAAATATAATCGCTAGGGGAAGAGCATCCAAAAGCATTTCTGAAGCAAAGAAAATAAAAAAAAGAAACTGCTTCGAACTAATAATGCCAAAACAGATGACTTTTCGTCAGTGTCTAACAAACACTGTCTAAGAAAGAATATCGGGGGCGAGGACAGCACAAATAGTCATTAATTTGATAATACCGAAACATGTTCAGAATCGACGTGCACACATTACACAAGGCTCCTTATGTCTGTAATAGAAAAAGTTTGTGAGTTGATGAGAGGGCCCCGTTCCTAGCAAACAACTTGCCAAACAAAAGTATTTTGATTAAACGTAGCTGACACTTAAATCTAAGTAGGGGAGAACAGTGCATAATGCACCCCTGGGGCAAAATGGCCTCACTCACAAAATCACTCTCATAATCAGTTGTAGGACATTTATGAACGAATATTACCAGAGGCGCGGTCACGTTCCGAGACGTGGGTAGGAAAAAAACTGGATTTCAAATCTATAGAATACTTTTATGTAATTTTAGCGATATTCCGGAGATCCTCACAGATTTCAAGAGATTTTTTCGAACATCTTCAGATAAGTTATAAAACGCTCTATGACTACTAGGACAATAATTACATTTCCAGTGTTTATAAAACATTTCTAAAAAGCATGTCTTCAAACATTTTTACGAATTTCCAGAAGTGATTATGGATTCCTGTATTTCAAGCAATTATCACTAACTTCTGGGAATTCTAACCTTCAGAAATTTCACTACGATCTACTAGTAAAGCTTATGATTATCCAAGAATCTTTAAGGGTGTTCAGTACTATTTACGGGTTTTCTGAAATCTCAAGAACAATGTTACGATGACAACGCCAAAAATCATGTTTTTGTTTCAGTGTATTGAAGATTAGCAGGCTTGCGGCAGAACTTTGACAGCTGCGGAAGAACTTTGCGGAATCCGCAAAATGGAAATTTTCAAAAGATCCGCTATAATTTGCCGAAAATCAGCTAACAAAGTCTATTTTACCGGAATATCAGTCTTATCAATTTACACCAGTTCTAGCTAGTCACGGAAATGCAACCATTGACAAGTACAGTTAGTCTTAGCTAAGTTTAGCAAAGCTGTATCCTCGTTTAGATATTGTACCTTGCAATAAAATGACAACATTTGTGATCATTTTCCAAGGCTCTCATATGTAGATGTAAAAAATTTCTCCACAGTACAAATAGCACGTGCTATCCAAGCATTCACCGCCGGAATGCATCACATGGCGTCCAAATTTTCAAAAATATCGTAGTAGCTCTTTTTCTGGAGGTATGTTTTTCTTAGGCGACTATCTGGCGCGTATTTTTCGTTGCGACCAAAAATAAGTCAAGGAGTAGATTTTTTATGAGCGGTATAATATTCATCTTCTGATTAATTATTTGTTTGTTTATTTGTTCAATTCATCTGACATCAATTAGTCTTAATGAATATTTTCACAGTCAGGCTGTCAATTCTTATGAAATTTCAGAAATTCTCTGAGCCTCCCTGAACTAGCAGAAATAATTACGTACTTCCAGAAAGTTTTCAACAATTTTATGGAAGAGCAGATACTATTAGAAACTTCAAGACTTCTTGGAAAATCTCAATACATTGTCAACAAATCTCAATCATTTATCACTTTTTGGGATGAACAGAATTCATCAAAGACTCTTAGAAGCTTTTCGGAATATATTTCTCCTTCACAATCACTGATAACCTCCACGATTGCCAGTTTAACCTCTGATAAACTTTCAAACCTCTGATTAACTTTGAAACGTTTTATTGATATTTTTATTGTTTCATCTAGTTATCCATATGGTATGTTTTTACCGTAATCATGGGTAGGACAATGCTTCGACTGTCCTACCCAGGTATTTTCATGCATAGGACATGTCCTACTTGTCCCACCCACTCCCGGCGCCACTGAATATTACCATCACAATTCATAATTAGTTATTCATTATTGAACTCCATTGGAAAAAGTGAGGAAAATCCCTTCATACTCACTCCACTCAAATCTAACGATTTACGATTTTTCCACCTCACCCGTAAGATTGCTGTTCAATACATTAAGAAAAAACTAAAAAAGCGTCCACCATTATTTTACATGCGATTGAGTCGTTTTTCTCTAGGCCTATTTTTCAAACATTTTTTAAATGTGTGAGAAAGTCATGAAAACCTTATTGTTTTGAATAGGAGATCATTGTGAAATGTAGCTGATTTTGTAAATTTTGCATCTACACGTTGAAATGGTTCGGAATTCTTGTTTATATAGGTGAAAACATAAAAAAAAACTTAAGGGGTGCATTTTGGACCGTTCTCCCCTAGTTCGATCAGCTCAGTCAGCGCCGTTATCGACCATTTAAAAAACTAGGGTTCTCGGACTGTACACACTGAGGTTGGAGAGCAAATCCCATACCTTCATTCATTATTGGTTCCATGTTCAATTCCGATTGTTCTGGTCAATCACGGAGTAGCAACTACGAAATGCACGGTCATCATTCTCGTGTTCAATTTGCAGTGGCGAAACAAAAAAAAAATGCTTGAAAGAGGCGTGATCCTCTACTGGCAAAGCATAATACAATTTTACGAGTCGAATTCTCAGTAGTTTAGAAGTATTATTGTGTAAATGAAATAAATATGTACAACATGTGATAGATTTAGTTCGGAAAATATATTGGAGGGTAACCACTTCCTTCGGTGGGCTTTGATCCCATGACCCCAGTACGCTAGACAGATGTTCTCCCTACAAAGCTACGAAGGACCTCTGTCGTCCTCCGCGGGTACTGATGAAACCAAATTCCCAGCACCAGGTACCAGCCGAACTTTCGCAATACATTTTCAGAACTAACTCTCTCAAATGTAATTTTGTACACATGCCAACCAAATAGGATGAGTATTAAGTATTGTCCGGCTCCTACACACTTGCTTCATCAGCAACGGCGCTCAAAGAAGTAGGGTTACGTGAGGTTGTGCCAGTTGGTCGTCAGATCCCGACCCGACCACACAACGAAGAGAGATCGCCACTCGAGTTCAGTAAATTCAATAAAAGTCGGACCTCTATCTCAGTGAATCAAGATCCAACGATGCCTATCAACTAACGTATATTCCTTCTTGTGGTTTATGTGGAGATGCAGAGGTGACCAAGGTCTTTAAACAGCAAAAATTGCCAAAAATCTTCGTAACTTACTGCAAGGACGTGATCACAGTCGTTTTTGACCATTTGTAAGTCATTCAGTTGATTCGTTATGCAATATCACTGATTCTAGTCAATTACCAAGTAGAACCCATAGATATGTGTAATTAGTCAAAGCTAAACTAAACTAAATATATTTTTTAATGCTTGAGGATGCCTAAACCGAGGCAGAATTTATTCTTGAAAAATATAATCCACTGTTCTAATAAATATATTTCTTTCTACTTCCAGGTAAGTCTCTCAATATGTGATTCTCTTCCAAATCGTAAGTACGATACTTCATCAATCATACGTTACAAGTAGGGGAAACTGGACACACATGATCCCCCCCTGTTTTCTCGAAAACTAATCACATTTTTATACCAGTGATATGTGCAAACGAATCCGTTAGATAGATTATTGAATCTGAGTAACATTTGACATTAGTTACTTTATGTATATGGGTTTTACAGACGTTTTATTATTTAAGCATTCTCAATCCTTTTTTTCTTCAATGGAAAAAAGTTTAATAACTTTGAATATGTCCAACCAAAACATACCAAATTTTTACTGGACAAAGTTTTATTATTGTAGAATTGAATAAATTCATTCAAATAACTATTGCTTTTTTTTCCATTGAATAAAAAAACAAAACAAGATAAATACTCAAACTGGACACACTTGATCCCCCACAGTTTGGACACACTTGATCCCGATATTGCATATATGCATTCGTTTGTTGTATACCGTCGCATATGATTGTATTGTATGTAACTAATTGATCTGTTAAAATTATTTTCTAGTTAAAAGGTATAAATAAATTTTATTTCTCTTTATTTTGTTAATCAGACAATACACGTGCAATTTGAATTTCTCAATAACCTTATTTCATTAACCAGAACAAAGTGTAGTTTAACATACTTAGTTTTGATTAGTTTTATTAAATGCATTTTACATTATTTTCAATGAGAAAGAGTGTGAAGTATTGTTCGATCTTTCGATTTTTTTTCGATCTTTTCGATTATTTTTTTTGCGTTTGAACGAGGAGAAGTTTGCTTACAATCACCATTTATTTGTAAATCTTCTTAAAGAATTTTAAATAATCATTCAACATCTTTTGGTCAGTAGTTTAAGAGAAATCCCATTTGTGTAATAATAACACTCACTACAAAAATGATGATACGTGATAGTACCATATTGATGTATGAAGTCATCATCCTGGTATGATTGTGGTATTGGTAGGGGAAACCGCCAAATGTTGAACGGCTAATTTTGTCTCCTATTGTTGAACTCCCATAAGAAATGCACGTGCGTTCAACAATAGGCGAAGAAATTAGCCGTTCAACATTTGGCGAATTACCCTAGTAGTCTGGCGATCTCGATGTACCGTCGTCGGGGGAGGCAATGGGTCAAATATGGGTGAGAATGGGTCACTGTTTCAGCTACTTAGAAGAATGATTGTAAAATAGATTAAATGCATCTGAGGGCGAGAAGATCAGAATATAAGAGACCTTTTTGAACAATTTAAAATAATAATTAGATTCTAAAATTACAAAGACATATTTATTAGGGTGGTTCAAAAAATCGATTTTGCTCCACAGTGCTTATCTGATTCTTTACCTTGTTCTGAATGTCCTCTGAAAATTTGAGCTCAATTGGATTAAAACTGATTTAGCACAAGCCGTTTCAAGTTTGCATGCAAATTAGTATGGGGAAATTTATTTTTTCATTATACTGTTAATGATGTTCTCCCATTAAGCACAGGATAAAGAAAACCTACATAGCTAAATGGAATACTCAACAGCTTTCACCCAACGAAAATCGCATGTTGATTAATCGCACCAATATTTAGTAATCGATTTTTAGACAGGTTGCGAATCTTTAGTCATGATCGTTAAACTTCTTTGAGGGAATCACTGAAATGTGCAGTGCAACATAGTAGCCTGAATTTGTGCGTGCTATCTTTCGCGCCACGCGCAATGTTGCCTGTTGATGAGTTATGCAATTAGCTCCAGAAAACCAGAATATAGATTAAATTCGATTACTAATTATTTGAACAATTAATTGAGATGCGGTTTTCACTGAGTGAAAGCTGTTGAGTATTCCTTTTAGCTATATAGGTTTTCTTTTAACCTGCGCTTTATGGGGAGGCATCATTAACGGTATAATGAAAAAATAAATTTTCCCATACCAATTTGCATGTAAACTTTTTTTTTTTTTTTTATCTATTGCGTTTATTTGACAGGCTCAGGCGTGTTTAACACTTAACGGAGCCGAGACTTTATGATATTTACAATCGATATCATCTTATTATCAACAGTTAGTAAAGGGAAAGGGTATAGACCAAGATACTCGTGGCGACTCAAGGTTAGATTGCGTAATTTCAGGATGGACTAGGTTGGGATTTAGGTTTGAGGTATTACAGCTGCTCATCCGGGTATTTGACGTCATTAACGGTATAGCGTAGCGTCGGGCTCGAGTTGTGGTTCGTCAGGAGCATCTTCCGGATGGCCATAGCTTCGTATTACACAGAACAATAAGACAAAACAAAACAAAAACGAGAAAGAAGAAAAAAGAGGGTATTAGACTTGTATGTCAGACGATCAAAGAAAGGCATAGATAGCCTGCATATGCGCCACATCGCAATTCCCCAAAACACCTCTTACTTCCCTGTAGGGTTGTTTACCTCGGGCCACAAGGGTATCCAATAGTCGCTCTCTGGAGGCATCATTTTCGAGCAATACCAAACTACGTGATCGATGTCATCGTAACCGGCTCCACACCTACATAGGTTGCTATCGACCAGGTTTATTCTATAGAGGTGTGCGTTTAGTGAATAGTGATTGGACATAAGTCTCGACATCGTGCGAATGAAGCCTCGGCTTAAGTCCTCACCTCTGAACCACGCTCGCGCAGAAACTTTGGGAACTATGGAAAACAGCCACCGTCCAAGTTCATTGTGTGACCAAATCATTTGCCAATTTTGAAGAGTACTCTGACGGACTAATGGAAAAAACTCGTTGTTCGAGATTTGTCTATCATAAACTTCACCTTCCTGTGCGCCCACCTTTGCTAGCGAGTCCGCCTTCTCATTGCCATAGATTAGGCAATGGGATGGGACCCATACAAAGGTAATCTTGAATGATCTTTCGACCAAATCACGCATCTGCTCTCTTACAGTTGTAAGAAAGTAAGATGCGTGCTTAACAGGTTTCATCGACCGGAGTGCCTCGATAGAACTAAGACTATCCGAGAAGATGAAATAATGGTCTACGGGCTGATCGGAAATTATCCCCAAAGCGAAATTAATTGCTGCCAGCTCAGCAACATAAACCGAACACGGTTCTTGAAGTTTTCGGAAGGTGGTTGAATTTACATTGAAAACACCGAAGCCAGTGGATCCGTTGATGTGAGAACCATCAGTGAAGTATCTTTTATTGCAATTCACATGTTCATATTTTTCAGAAAAATGGAAGGGATAGATATTTGTCGAAGATGATCTGGTATTCCTTGAATAGCGTGTTTCATGGACAGATCGTATTCAATTGAGGAACTGTCATTGACGAAGTGAACTCGAGGTGGATTATAACATGGAAGACATAGATCTGACGATATGTAGTTGAGATAGACTCGCAGGTATCTTGAACGATGAGCCAGTTCAAGCATATTATCGAAGTTTTCTAATACAAGTGTGTTACTTGTTCCACAGTAACGGTGCTTTAAAGGAGTGACTCCAGCAAGCACCTCCAGGCTCATGTTATGCGTTGAATGCATACAGCCAAGAGCAATACGCAAACAACGATATTGAATTCGTTCCAATTTGATTAGGTGGCAATCAGCTGCTGAGAGGAAGCAGAAAGAGCCATACTCTAAAACAGAGAGAATAGTCGTTTTATATAGTTTGATGAGGTCTTCCGGGTGAGCGCCCCACCAAGTTCCGGAGATAGAACGGAGAAAATGGATCCTTTTCGGCATTTCTCTAACAAATAATCAATATGGGTTTTCCAGGTACACTTGGAATCAAACCAGACCCCAAGGTATTTAGAAGATAAAGATTGGTTTATGTCATCTTTCAACAGCTTTAGTTTCAGTTGAGCTGGGTACCGCTTCTTAGTAAACACTACCAATTGAGTTTTTGCGGAGAACTCGATCCCTAAATGTCTGGCCCAAACAGTCAGGTTATTTAGGAATTTTGCAATAGTCTTTGCAGGACATTTGCACATGAACCTCTTAGGGAGATCACGGCATCATCTGCAAGTTGTCTAAGCGTGCATTGTCCTTCCAAACAATTGTCAATATCTTTAACATAGAAATTGTAAAGCAAGGGACTTAAACATGAACCTTGGGGAAGGCCCATGTAGCTATTTCTGGAAGTTGTCAGAGTGCCGAGAGTAAAGTTCATGTGTTTTACTGACAACAAATTGTACAAGAAATTATTCAAAATAACGGGTAATCCACTACTGTGCAGATTGTCTGACAGTACTTCTATGGAAACTGAATCAAAAGCGCCCTTAATATCCAAGAAACTGAAGCCAGTTGCTCCTTGTGCGCATAGGCCAGCTGTATATCTGAAGAGAGCAACGCTAGACAATCATTTGTTCCTTTACCTTTTCGAAAACCGAATTGAGTATTTGACAGTAATGCATTTTGCTCGACCCAATGGTCAATTCTTGAAAGGATCATTTTCTCCAATAATTTCCTCATGCACGATAGCATGGCAATCGGTCGGTATGAATTGTGATCAGACACTGGTTTCCCAGGCTTTTGAATAGCTATTACTTTGACCTGTCGCCATTCTGGTGGTACGATGTTGTACTCCATGAAACAGTTGTACAGGTCAAGTAATCGTCTTTTCGCGATATCTGGGAGGTTTTTTAGAAGATTGAATTTGATATTATCGCATCCCGGAGAAGAATTGTTTGATGAAAGAAGAGACATAGATAGTTCCAGCATTGAGAATGGTCCACCCAAAGAACCGGGATCAAGCGTAGATTCTCGAAATAGCGGTTCTGCTGGTACGGAATCTGGACAGACCTTTTTTGCGAAGTTGAATATCCATCGATTGGAGTATTCTTCACTCTCGTTGGTGGAAATGCGGTTCCGCATGTTGCGGGCCGTTTTTTAAGTGTTGTCATTGTGGTTTCTCGTGATAGTCCCTCGACAAAACGTCGCCAGTAGCTACGTTTTTAACCTTGAGAAGATTTTTGAGCTTTCTTTCAAGCCTCAGATACTCTTCGAAAAGCTCAGACCTTCCGTGTTTACGAAAAGCCTTAAAAGGCATCAGATTTCTCAGAATACAACTTAGTACATTCATCATCCCATCCAGGAGAGGCTGGTCTTCTTATGACAGATGTACTTGGAACGCGTCGTTTCTGAGCTTCTAGTGCGCTTTTATGAATCAATTCGGTAAGGAATCGATACTCATCCAGTGGAGGAAGAATATCAGTTGATTCAATACCAATGTTTACCGCCGATGCAAATTTTTTCCAGTCAATGTTTTTCGTGAGGTCGAAAGAAACATTAACTGGCACTGATCGTTGATAGCCGCTTTTGATTGTGGTGACTATCGGCATGTGGTCACTACCATGGGGATCTTGGATTACCTTCCACGTGCAATCTAATGATAGTGAATTAGAGCATAAAGACAGATCTATTCGACTTTCCTGACCTTGAGGTCCTATTCGAGTTACTTCGCCTGTGTTCAAAATATTCAAGTTGAAATCGTCGCACAAATCATAGAAAATAGGCGCTCTGTTATCGTCTCTAGTTTCGCCCCATCCAATACCATGTGCATTCATATCACCCAGTATTAAAACTGGGGATGATAAAGAGAGACTGCGCTCCAAAGATGCCGACGATTAAGTGAGGCATTTGGGGGAATATACACTGAAGCTATGCAAAGGTCTTTATTCTTTACATTTACTTGGCAAGCGACGATTTCTAAACCATTAACATTTTTTGATTCCCAAAAGAACGCCACCATAATGATCATTCCGATCTTGGCGAATAATGTTAAAATCGTGGAAGTTGATTTCATCTTCAGAAGAAAGCCATGTTTCACAGAGTGCAAATATATCGCAATCGGAGTTGCGAATTAAAAACTTAAACACGTCCAATTTATGTTTCAGACTATGACAGTTCCACTGCAGCACAGTGATTGTATCTTGTATGGCCGTATTATCCATCGAAAGATACAAGTCCTGCAAGAAGGGCCATGAAACAGTCAATTGCTTCAGATAACTTTCAACTGTTGGAATAAAGAGGTCAATGATTGGCCTCAATGAATTCGGAATATTGAATAAGTTCAAAATACGATCCACAAGGTCCTTAAAGGATATCAATCCTCGCTTGGACGAGATTCTTTTCTTGGAAGTGCGAGTAGCAGTTTTCTGCTCGGAGATATTCCTTGACTGATGTTTCTTTGTAACATCAGTTTTAGGCAATGGCGGGAATGTCTTACTGCAACATGGGTCAAAAGGAGCAGTATAGACAGGCTGCTTCGGAATTTTAAATAATCCCCCATTACCATCAGATTTCGGCAAGCTTCTAGGGATGATTTTTGTTTTCTTACGGCGCAATCCAGGGAAGACAGTTTCTTCCTCTTTTCGGGTACGTGTACCTCCGCAGAATCATCCATATCGGCTACGTCAGAGTCCGATTCGTCTATGGAAATGACATCATAAAATCACTTACTTGAACGGCAGCTGAAATAGCAGCCGTTGCGTTGGCAGTTGCGGATGTGTCTTGCGACTTCACCATTTCTGCATACGATCGCTTAGAGCGCTGTACTAACGAGCGCTTAACTTTTGGGTGCGCTTTTTGTACACCGGGCATTCTTGCAAACCATGGGGAGGTCCATGCCACAATAAGCGCACTTTGTAACTTGTTGTTGGCAGGACTCCTCCCTATGCTTTTCAAAACACTTGCCACAACAGGGGCTTGTTGTCGCAAAACTCGGCAGTGTGCCCCAACTGTTTGCAGTTGGTACAATTGAAAACTCTGGGTACAAACAGACGCACCGGGAACAACATATTTTCGATATCTACATGTTTTGGGAGTATCGAACCGGCAAACGTTACCCGTAGCGAACCTGACTTCGAATATACTTTTTTTCCATCTACCATGGCTGCTGAATGCAATTCCTTGCAGTCCAGAATGTCCACGGTAGATTGCAGGGCATTCTTTAAACGGCCTTTTCCTGCAAGTACATCCTTGCAAGTCAGGCTCGCTGCGTTAATTACGCCTTCAACCTCGACCTCCCGCGAGGGCACATAAACCAAATATTCCACATTATAGTTATGGTCTTTTGCGATAGCATTTGCATCCTGGTATGTAGGTGCGGTTACACGTAGTTTGTTCCGATTGATCAGATGAAAATCAGTTTTCGGAAAACGACGCGTCAAATCACGTTTGATTCCTAGGAAATCAATACTTTTCGCTTTCTGCCGAAAGTAAACAACCCACGGCCCAGGAGAAGATGCTTGGTAGAAACGCGTGCGGACAACGTTATCTTTTGGAGGCGTTTCGCCTCCGTTTTCTACGTCCATCAAACTCTGATTGAATCAATAATAAATGTAAAAAAAAATGTGAAAGATAGAGTGAAAAAACTTAAAACTAAACTAATTCAATACTTTAGTGTAAGACAAAACCAAAAAAAATATAAGAAAAAAAAATAAATTCAGCGCAAAAAAAAATTTAAAAAAAAACGATCACCCTGTTTTTGTCGCACTCTAAGCCAGCCGACAGTAACTGGCGGGAGACAAACAACAGTTCAACCACTGCTGTGTGGTGAGCACAAAAGGGATGATGAAATAATAGCAAACTGATTTGGGTATACTTATACACGGCCCCGTTCAGTAGGTAGCCGTCGTTGTCGATGTTGTCGATCCTCTTCTCGATGGATAGATGGATGATTTCGGATGGTGGTTAATCACAGATTAATCACTATATTTAATGCACGCACAACCCTTGTCGCACGTGCAGCTTCTTCGCGATCGCGAATCGCCTACGACAACCACTATATATCCGCAGTGGGATAGCGCGGGATATAAAAAAACTCACTGATTTGAGAAAAAAAAACGCACTGGGAATAAAGTAATTGCCTGCGATGAGACACGGTCCTTCACAACCGGCTGCTTCGAGCGATCGGCAAAGAATGATGCATGTAAACTTGAAACGGCTTGTGCTAAATCAGTTTTAATCCAAATGAGCTCAAATTTTCAGAAGACACTCAGAACATGGTAAAGAATCAGATGAGCATTGTGGAGCAAAATCGATTTTTTGAACCACCCTAATATTTATGTATCGATCAACCATTTTTGGTATCATAACTGTATCCATCAAAAAGAGAGAGATCCTCTTGGGAACATCATGGTTGTCGTGATATGACCACTGTCTTTTAGTGGAGTGAATGGTTTGCAGATAAATCATCATCACCATGTCAATCTTGTTGCTATAGCAGACATTCTATCTGTAACTATTACTCTATTCGAGAACTAAAATACTTGCCTTGCTTAATACCCACAATATATAATTTTCGCACGACTGTTATTACGGCAGACTATGAAGAATTATTAGGATTTGAGGCTAGACCAATTCAACCTTTCATTAGACTTGGAAGAACCTAAACATGTTCAACTTATAAACGGATCAATTTCCTCCTATATAGGGATCAAGTCTCCTGCAAGTTTTGAAAATGCCTAATTTTCTATCTTTCGGCAAAATCGATTTTTGGTAATTTTCATGGACAAATCATTGCTTCCAATGACGTTTTGAATAGATTATTAAATTTTTTATTAAGTCCATCAAGAAGCGTGCAAATCGGTCCATGTTACATCGAGAAATATCCTAAACAAAAAGTGGGGATCATGTGTGTCCAGTTTCCCCTATTGTTCCATCCTCAGAAAAATCATCATGATATTCGCTGGTAAAGAACTGCTTAGGGCCGATGCCCACGTAGCGTTTTCTTAACGCTGTGTGCACGTGGCGTTGAAAAAACGCTACGTGTGCATCGGTGCGGCGACGCTGCGTTACCGCTTTTTCCCGATGCACACATGCGTCCTTTTTACGCCGTGCGCACGCAGCGTTGAAAAGACTCTACGTGGTCATCGGGCCTTAAGCGTTCTCTGTACTAGAGATGGACGTTAAAAAGATCCGGATCTCTGAAGTGAGTGAATGATCCGTGGATCATTTTTTAAAAGATCCGGTTCGCCAATTCAGCAAATTATTTGACCATTTGTAAGTAAATGACAAAATGAAAAGTTCATTGTTTGTACTCCATACGCTTGTAAACAAGAAAGGGTGAAGATATTTTCAATACGGTTCAAAAGTGTGAGCCTGAACGCTTCATTATTTCGCATTCTCTGCATTTCTGCATTCTTCTGCATTTTGTTCTTGGGATCCGATCCGGTTGAAAAATCCGGATCCTTAAAATGAATGGTCCAGATCTGATCCGTTCATCAAAGTGATCCGTTTTGCCCATCTCTACTCTGTACATAAAATCCGGATGTATGATAATATGTTGTACGCCGAGGTCAGAAGGGTATGTGTGTATTTGGTTCACTCTATGTCTGTGCATTCTGAAGCCATCCCACCAGATGACAGGCAATTTTTCATCTTTCCATATATTCTGAATAATATTGAACTGAAAATTCTCTGAAGACGTGCACATCGGTCTAGCGGCTATCGTTCTACCTTATAAACATGAGGTCGTGGGATCGATTGGATTAAGGGAACCTAAATATAACCCGAATATGGGTTGCTAATTAAACTAATTGGGAGATCTCATGGGGGTTTCCAGTTAGCCTTGCTATTTAGCAAAGGTGTAGGATCTCCAATCCGATGGCGAGTTCGATTCTCGGTCCGGTATAGGATTTTTTCGGGTGGGATACATACTCATGCATTGGGGGTATAGAAATCTTTCAATTAATAAGTGAGGAAATACTAATAGAATATTAAGTTGAAAAGCTGGCCAAGTTCCAGTTGGAATGTAGATTTGTAGTATAAATTTTCGTAGATTTAACAGATTTGATGAAGGGTTTGCTTGAAAAAATATATATTGAGTAGATATCAAAAAACCCAACTTAATTCACCGAGTGGTGACACTGCCTTTCTCGCATTTAGCCAAGACACCAACCTTATATGGCGCTTACATAGTTCGATTCCATTTTCTTAATAACTTTTAAACGCAATAGTCGATTGTTATCAAATTCAATAGTGATCAACTAGGGTTTGTCCCCCGTCGAATGCAACTTGGTGCGAGAAAATCGGTTAAGAATTACTATATGAAAAAGTGGCTAATGTTTTTCGGTTTTCGTGTGCACACACACACACATACACACGGACAGACAGACATTTGTTCAGCTCGACGAGCTGAGTCGATTGGTATATAACACCATGGGTCTCCGAGACTTCTATAAAAAGTTTGATTTTGGAGTGAAATGATAGCCTTTCGGTACAACTTTGTTATACGAGAAAGGCAAAAAGGGGATCAAGTCTCCATAAATTTTAAGATTGCATTCATGAATATACACAACAACTAGAAAAATCTGTGTATTTTGGAGAAAAAATATTTCAAAAATCAGAAAGCATTTTTCTATATTTAAGCAAATTTTTGGAGAAGAATTAATTTCTCCCGAATATTTTTAACTTTGATTTTTGACAGCACACCAAAAAATTGATTGTGTATCAACAACAATAACATTTTACAGAATGTCACACATCAGTAAAGTTTAATTATATATTTGTTAGAGAGTCTGTGCAAACACCGCGCAAGTTTATTCATTTTTGACTGTGATACATCGGAAATGAGAAAACAGGATCAAGTTTCCCCAGTCTCCCCTACGTATTTTCGAAGAAATTTGGTTGATCTGCCTCACACAATAGGCTTTGCAGAAGGCATATGAGCTTTTGTTTAGCACATAACATTGTTTTGAAAAACGGAATTGAATTCATAAAAGTACCTATTATATGAGATTCAAACTTTGTTCCCAAGGTGAGAAACTAAAATCCAGCATTGCAGAGCAGAGAAACCAAATTTTCACGAAAATACGTTATTCTGTGAATTTAAGGTGTATCGCGTTGGAATCCAATTACAAAACTACATAACGCTTTCAGGGGTACATAACTGCAAAAGCAAACGACAGACAAAAGCGAAAAGCAGTTTTTCTCATTTCCTCACTTGCAGCATACACGAAAAAACGGATTTCATATGTGTTAATCGCCTATAAATTTACATTGCCCTTGCAATTTTCCCATGAACATATGACAAATAATCCATAAATCTTTGGAAAATGATCCATAAAAAACTATATTTTAATCCATAAAACTTCATATTTGCGCATTTTTTTATCGTGATGATGATCCATAATTTCAGTAATATTATCCATAATTCTAGCCATTTGATCCATAACTTTGTTCAAACGATCCATAGTTTTGGGGATATGATCCATAAATTTTGATAAGTGATCCATAGATTTTATAAAATGTGTGGATCAATTAATATAGTTTCATTTGCTTTCTTTCCAAGCATTATGGATCACATTCTTAAAATTATGGATTATATGACCAAAATTATTAATCATAATACTGAAATTATAGATCATCATCAGGACAAAATTGCGCAAATTCGAAATTTTATAGATCAAAATATAGTTTTTATGGATCATTTTTCAAAGATTTATGGATCATTTGTCATATGTTCAATGTTCATTGGAAAATAGCAAGAATTGTATTGTTTTTCTTGACCATATTAATGGAACATAAATATATCTTTATGGAATCTCCAGAACTATTTTATGAATTTATGGTAGCGTTTTAAGGAACATTCAGAAGTTATTTATGGATCGTTTTTCATTTTTTTAATGGATCGTTTTTGCACATTGAACGGTGCAAAGTAAGGGCTGCCTCTAAGATCTGTTATATGGAATTCAAACTTTATTATTAAAGGGAGGAGCAAATATGGAAATTGTTGAAGGGAGCAAAAGAAAATGATTTTTGTTGGATAGTGTTTCCATAGAATAAAAACATATAAAAAATTATGTAACACCAAGAAAGTCTGGAAAAAATCTTTGAAAAGCTATGCAGAACTTATTTTATCGATTGTATGACATTTGCCAGAAAACCATTTGCCAGAATGGACCAAATGCCAGAAAGCCAGTCCCCAGAATAGACCATTTGCCAGAATGCAATTTGTCAGAATTTACCATAACCCAGAAATAGTAAAACTGTAAATTCCGATAATTATTGGTAGTTAAAGAATAGAGAAAGAATCATGGGTCTGAGCAGGGCCGGATTTAGACGGAAGGGGGCCACGGGGCCGACAGCTTGTGGGGGCCCCAAAATGTACAAAAAAGGTTGGCCCC
Organism: Armigeres subalbatus; assembly: GCF_024139115.2. Taxonomy (NCBI): domain Eukaryota; kingdom Metazoa; phylum Arthropoda; class Insecta; order Diptera; family Culicidae; genus Armigeres; species Armigeres subalbatus. The sequence goes on from NC_085140.1 coordinate 331,775,333, forward strand.
CTAAATCCGGCACTGGGTCTGAGCCATTTGACATAAAGGTTATTATATGGAACAATAGGCATAGCTTTTATTTGCGTCAAAAATTAAGGTAATTTTGCATAACGGGTATACGGCATCATTTAGTAATGAAGAGTTCTTCGGTATTATTCATTTTCATAAAAGGAATTATTTAACATAATAGACAATTTTCGAAAGTACTACACAGAATACTATTTATTAAAAGAAAATACATTCATATTTGGCTTATACCAAACAACTGTCTACGAGTGGATATCACATTTCTTCGTTTCACTCTGGACGCGGACTTCTATTCAAAGATTGAATTGACATTGCCTTGGAAACTCATGATCATAACCAAAGAATAATATCATCTCTTCTTTTATACCAAGCAAATGCTTGCTTATGCGAAAGGACTATATCATTTAAAACTCATACTGGACAGCTGTTTTATTTAATTGTAGAAATTGTATCTACTAATGAGTTATTCCGAATAAACTCGACAAACTTCCAAAGAAGAAGAGATCCCATTTGAGGGGGTTAGAAGCAGAGTGGTGTAAGTGACATCTTGGCTAAATTGACAAATTGTATGAAATAAAAAATATACAAATGCGTAAAATCCCATTTTTCTCGAAACTAAGTTTTTTTTCACTTACACCTCTTTGCGTTTCACCTCCTGATTTATCTTTGCCATACCCTGCCTACTTTTGAAGAAGGGGTCACATTCACCATTGCCTTATTCCTGACAAACGTCCACTTTTAGAGAAGCTACCACATCCACCATTGCCTTGATCCGGGCAAACACTTACTTATAAAGAATGGATAAGGTCCACCATTGCCTTAATCCGGGCAAGCGCCTACTTTCAAAGAAGGAAACACATCCACCATTATTGCTTTAATTCGGGTAAATGAAGGGATCGCATTCAGCATTGCCTTATTTCGGACAAACGCCTACTTTTAAAGAAGGGATCACATCCATCATTGCCGTAATCCAGCCAAGTGCCTACTTTTGATCAATGATTTAGATCATATCCATCATTGCCTTATTCCGGACAAAAGCCTACTTTTAAAGAAGCCACCACATCCACCATTGCCTTAATCTGGGCTAGCGCCTATTTATAAAGGAAGAATCACATCGACCATTATTGCTTTTTCGGGCAAATTCGGGCAAACGCGGGGATCATATTCAGCATTGCCAATCCGGGCAAGAGCCTACTTTTATAAAAGGGAACACATCCGCCATTTGTTATGCTTTCCGGAAGACCATGTCCTATTGAGTAATAGTTAGAAAATAAAAGAACGTGGGGTAAAATGAGCAATATTTAAGCTTCTTTTGTTGTGCGGTGGGCAAAAACAACTTCACTCGATTCCCTGGTAAATTCTAGATCAGACTAGTAGTGTGAGGTTATTAGTAAGCAATTTGAGGAATATAAAAACATGGGGTAAAATCAGCAAGATCTCAATTACCAACATCGTGCAGTAGAAAAAGTTCACATAACACTATTTCTGGCAAAATTTGAGGTCAAATGTATTATCTTTTGTTGATTATTTGTTACTCCAAACTTGACTAATTACATAACATTGGGGTAAAACAAGGTCTTGCAGCTTCGTGCAGTGAACTTAACCGATTCCCCAAAAAGTTCTACGATTTGTGTCAAAATTTCAGCGCAATCCGCCCATACCGAACCAAGATATTGAATTTATTCGCGTTATGGAATTTTTTTTCCAATGTGCATTGCCTTATTCCGGGCAAGCGGCTACTCTTAATGAAGGAATCATATCTCCTATTGGCTAAATCTAGGCAACGGCCTACCTATACCCAGCTTATGCATGCTTTCTACGAAAGGATTACGGCGTTATGCCAAATAGCCCGTTCCACGTGATCATCATTCATTTTCATTTCATTTATTTAGTTAACATCTAAACAGATAACACTGAATCAACAATTTGACGCCACAATGCACGGTTCGAGGCCGCATCTCTCCATCCTCGGATACGCCCCACGCTCGCCAAGTCGTTCTGCACCTGGTCTGCCCATCTTGCTCGCTGCGCTCCACGCCGTCTCGTACCTGCTGGATCGGAATCGAACACCATCTTTGCAGGGTTGCTGTCCGGCATTCTTGCAACATGTCCTGCCCATCGTACCCTTCCGGCTTTAGCTACCTTCTGGATACTGGGTTAGCCGTAGAGTTGGGCGAGCTCATGGCTCAATGAACGTGAGCATCATGCTAACTTTAAAAAAATATAATTTTCATATTTCCTACTGAACGAGCAAACGCCATTGTTTTGTTTGGTACGGGGAAAACCAAAAACACATGGAAATATGAAAAACAGCAAGACAAAATAGCCTTCAAAAGGTGTTTTTTGTGCCAGTTAACTTTATGACAAATGACGCGATCCCAAGAATTATCGCGGTTACTGAACAAATGCGTGGATGAAAAGAAGTAACCATATCTACGCTTACGCAGTAAAAAAATCCAAAGAAGTAGAGAATGGCCAATTCTGGGGAATTGCGCATTCTAGCGACAGGCTTCCTGGGGAATTTCCATTCTGGCAAATGACTTTCTGGCGAATGTTGCAAACAGTGTTGGGAAATGTACAGTAAAACACTGTGATTATGCGAATGTTTACATTTTATCCGATCAAATTTCACGCACCGCACAAACCGAAACAGTTTTCCAAAAAAAAAATGTACGCCTCATTGTGACATTTTTTTACCGATGGGGCAAACTGTTTGTAAGTTTCTGCCTGCGCCTGCGTGAGAGTCGAGCCGTCGGTGCAGTCAGCAGATTTCTTGTTTTGGTTCGTGCGCAGCGCAAACAGAACAGATTCGAGTTTAATTGCCTGTGGCGCAAAGCCTAGAAAGAATGCTAGCCGTTGGTACTAATTCATTAGTTCTAGTCTCTAAAATGAGCAAGGAGTAGAGAAATAATCATTTACCACCAAAAACGGTCATACGTCGTGAAATGAGTGTACAGAAACATTAATTGTGGGGAGAGAAAATAAAAAAATCATATGGTGACTGTCGTCTGCTTGGTCGTGGCTGCTGCTGCGGCTGCCGTGTTTTTGTTTTTCTTTTACTTCGGGGCAGATTTAATGATAAAAAGAAATGTCAACCGTTCCCGTCCCTGGTTGCAAATGCTCGTCTGAGAATTTGTCTTGAATTGATAAAAAAAAATCAAACCTGCGTTTCTCTGCATTCAGAAATTTGTCCTTGTGTCTTTGAAATCTTCACACCGATTTACTTCCAGAAAAAAACTCCCATTGTTTAGTGATGAGCCAGGGCTGAAAATTTCTTTAATAAAGACAGAAAAAAAAACTTAATTTGTAAAAGTTTCGAGAATTTCTTTATCTACATAATTCTTTCAGATCTATAAATATCAAATTATAAATTTCTGGAAATAGACTTGAAAAAGCTTTACCCAAAGATCTAAGTATAAATTGTTAACTGACAAAAATTTTCAAAAGATTGAAAATTATTATTTTTAAACATTTTTCTTGTCTTCCACAAGATTGCCTTTCGATTAATTTTGAGGCATACTTACTCAATATCATTCGGAATTCTGAATTTCCTCAAATTCTTAAAGTAACAATGTTTTCCTTTCAAACTATTTTTGAAACACTTTGATTTCTTTTGGCGTATATTGAATTGTTTAATTTATTTATATTTTTCAATAGTGCCGTCAGGAACTTATATGAATGTTACTTTTTATAGGATTTTTAATGCATAGGAAATAACCTGATTTTTTAAAATGCAGTTTCACAAACTCAACCGCACAGCCCAGATCCATAATTCTAAAATAAAGCATTCTGTCAAATTTTCAGCTAGCTCGGATGAAATTTCAAGGTGGCTCAAGTCGATTTAATGTGTTTAGGCTGTTTTCAGGTTTCAAACAAATCTAACACGAAATATAAACGTCGCAATCATTGCAACAACCTCTAAACAAATAATACTCATGCAATGGCGGGCGTAGAAAAGCTTCCAATTAATAACTGAAGAAATGCTTATAGAATACTAAGTTGATAAGCCTGCCAAGTTCCTCCAGTGTGGAGCCATTGAAGAAGAAAAATAAGTGCCCATAAATACTGTTTCACTCAAAAGTCGTTGTTCAAGAAAATTCCCAAATTATTATGAATCATCGTAAATTCATTATATCATTATTTCTTTTTCTTCGTTAGACATTTTAGTAACAAAAATGCATATAGTACGAGTGTCTAATGAACATTTCAACACGTCATTTGTAACAGAAAGCATCAAGTGCTACCTAATTTAGCACAAATTTGAAATCTTCAAATGTCATTTGAAAGGACGAACGCCCTCTCTATAGCAAATTGATTGGTATTTCAAGTATAAATTACTTCCAATGTTGTACGACAACAAGTGGATGGTGGAATTTTGACAGCTTAAAGCAATGACACTCCTACAATTGGTTGTATTCTTTACACAGTTTACAGCATCCTTCCAAACCATGAACGACGAAAGAAAAAGCTAAATGGCTCGTAAAAGGGTCTGCGAACATCGCCGTCTGCTGACTGTTTTCCTCTTCCGTTTCTCCGCGGTGAAACCTCGTTCGTCCCCGCCCAAGATTCGCTTATCATTGTGTAGACATTTTTTCCCGAAACCATTTGTCGTCGCTGTCGTCCTTTTGATGGAACCCATCTCCCGGGGTGATGATGACAAAATACAATAATACGTGGGGCAAAACCTAGCCCGGAAAGTTCAAGCAACAACACCCGACGCCGCAGCCGCCGGCGATTTTCGGATGGCACAATGGCCGCCCGGGCCCACTAATGGGGCTAATGCGGGCGAACTTTGTCTCGTCGTCGTCGTCGTCGTCTTAGCTGCTGCCAGTGGAAAAGCTTCCACGCTTTCTCGCACACGTGTGCCCTCGGTAATCGAGCTAAAATTATTCCAAACATGTCGCTCGAGGAATATACTTCAATATATTGGCTCATTTCGGTGAAAAATTGCGTGCCAAAGTTCAACATATTACAGTAGGTTCAAGAAAATGCTGTGCTGTAAGACGTTGTAATGTCTACCTAAGTCTACTTGATTCGCTTGGATTAAAGTGTCGAATTTTTCGCTATTGGTTCGTGGAAAATAAAGTCATCATACTAAGAAACTTTAATCAATTCGTGTTTTGCGATGGAAATAGAAATACCACCACATCCTATTTTCAACACAGTTCGACTCGTTTGATCAACGACAAATTTATTCAATCCCGCTCGAAGTGAATGGGCGCTTGGCAGAAATCGTGAATTTCGGATTTACATAATCGGAGGAAGCAAATGGTGTCCCTACATATTCCAGACTCCAGCAGCCAATGCTGTGCGATATAACGCGCAATCGGTATCAGGTAGTAAATGCTCATGTTATTAGGTTAGCTGACATGTGTCAGCTGTCACTTCCTTGTTCTGACAACTACAACTGCTATAGCGGTTTTGTACCCTCTCTACAATGTTTGTAAACCATTATTGAAATGGCGGTTTGATGGTTAAGGTAAACATAAAGAAATTGTTTTGTCGAAGGTGTTCTTCAGCGTTTATAAGCTAAACGTGAAAAACACGAAAATTGCGGTTTGTTAGAACGTACCATGAGACGATGATACTTGCTGCGTAAGCCCTCCGTCGAACTATAGTAGACATTGTTATACAACTGAGATGAAAAACAAACCATAAAGCTATTGCATCTTACTTTTCCTTTTAGCGTTTAACGACACTAAACAGAGCATTAGAACGAAATTGTTCCGTTGAGGTTACGGTAGAAACACGGTAGCCGTAAACTTTTTTTTATACTTTAATCATGAACGAGCATTATTTCCTTGCTTTCGCCCTGGACAGCGAGCTTTGAGTCGATTTTGGTGCAGTCACATGGTGCAATCATATCGTAAAGTTGCATGGCGTCCTTTGCTACGTAGGGGAAGGAGGGGCAATATGCCCTAGCTAAGCAAATGTCTTAGCTGCAACGATTTTCATGGGTATTTTTACCCTATGCAACAGTTAAACAATATAGCTAACTGATGCCATCTAAAAATTGTAAAAAATCTCATTCATATTGTGGTGGTGATATTTCGCTGTCGGAAAACTCATGAGGCAAAACGCCTTCTAGTTGGCAGTTATAAGGGAACAACGCACCACGCGTCGGCGAATCAGCATTCTGGTAACAGTGCGTGGAGACGTGTAGTACATCGTTTTGCTTCGCCTAAATGTTATATGTTTCATCAAAATGTGGAATATTTCGGTTTTTCCAACCTTCCTATCTTTTATTTTGATACTTTTATTGCCTAACTTACATGATTTTAGGTCCATTTTTGTTACGGCCATGCTACATACGGTAAATATGAGGGAATAATTAAAAGGCATTTTGCCTCAGGTGGGGGAGTGCTGGGGCCTCTTCCCCTATTTAGCACAGAGAGGATACTGTGACGGTACCACGAACGATTCTTCCTCGATCACTGCTATGCCAGAAGTATTGCAGGAAAAGGAGGAGCAATAGCTTAGTAAATGCTTCATCAATTTTTCAATTGAACGATTTTCATGATTTTTTTACCTGAAATTGTAAAAACTGCTATAAATCGTTGAGAACAAAGCACCATGCGTTCGCTTTCTCTTTTTGGTATAAAAACAAAGTTAATAATAATGTTTGGAGGAAAGAAGGCATTTTGCTTCTTCAAATTGTTTTTATTTTATTTTTGATTTTTATACCGTCCTGTCTGTTATCTAAACACTATCTTGTCTTTATTTAAACAACGGTTTTTAGCTTCTTGGCTTTTCTACGTCTAAGCAAATATAACCGATAATTTACAAATGAGAGCATCATACAATCCACATGTTTTAAAAAATGTTGTCCATTTTTCTTTATAATATCGCTCATTACATATAATGTCTCTTCTGGTACCCTTTGAGTAAATTCACGTTCGATTCTATGAAGAGTAACTTCCTGTGTATTTATTTTCCGATGGTTCCAAGAAGTTTGCAATAAAAATTTTAAGGTGCATCGGTGGTGAGGTGAATCCTATTTCAAAACTACATCAAGCTTTCAGAGGCACATATTTTCAAAAAAGCAAGCGATAGTCAGCAGCAAAAAGTACCTTTTAAGCCTTGCTCCTCTGCAGGGGAATGAACAAGGGCTTTGCTCTCAATTTTCTCAATTCATGGATGATTTGACCTTCCATTTGCATGTTCACAGAATATAAGCCAATTTTGAGTGGATATTTCCGGTCATATTTCCGTGGAAGTTAAGAAGATTTTCCCGTGGAAATCCAAAAAGAGTTCCTCGTGACATTTGACATTGACGAGGAAATTGTAATGATTTTTTTGTGGACATTCCAAACAATTTCCCGTGAAATTTTTAAATTATTTCCAGCGGATAGAGGCGTGCGCCAATCCGAAATCGGCGGCGGCGGCGTATGTCAGAATTTTGGTCGGCGACGGCGGCGTGAATCGGCGAGAAGATTTTTTACGTTCGTTTCTTGAAAAAAAAATTCTGCATTTTTTCAGGATATTTTCAAGACGTTAACGTCAGAAAAATCTGATGAACTTTTCCCGAAAATATTAAAAAAAATATTTAAAAATTATTTTCGGGTTTTCCATGGCAACTACTTTGAAGTTTTGAGAATTCTTTGGAATTTCCAAGGGAGCACTTTGGAAATTGAAAGGAAAAATGTTTCAAGTTTCTAGAGGAAATGTTTGGAAAATTAACGGAAAGTTTCTGTAGAGTATTCTTCAAAATTTCCACAGAAAATCCTTCAGATTTTCCGCGGGAGATTGTTCAAAATCTGGACATCAACAAAATAATTGTTCGAATGTTTCATAGGAAATTCATTGGAATCTGCATGGTTTTTTAAACGGAAATCATTTGGCAAAAGCCATTTGGCCAAATAGTACGTTAAGCCGAAAATCATCAAGCCGAATTGTATTTGACCGAAATGAACGTTTGGGCACAACGGTTATACAACAGAAAACAGTTTGGCCAAAAAATTATCTCAAAGTGATATACGGCCGAATTGGTAATTTGGTCGAAAAGGCACTCTTCTTTAACACGTCGTTTGGCTGAAATGGTCGTTTGGCCGAACAGGTTATAAGGCCGTAGAATGTCGTTCGGCCGAAATAAGTGTTTGAAAGAAAGGGCCATTTGGTCAAATGTCCATTTCAGCTAAATAAAATTGTAAACCAGATGGGTTTTAGCCTAATGGTTTGTTCGGTTAAATGACATATTCGGCCAAACATCTTTCGGCCTTGTGTCGTTTGGCCGAAAGTAATTCGTCGAAAAGCCATTTATTCGAATATCAGGTTAGGACAAAAGTCATCTAGCCAATTTCCATTAAGTCGAATTAAACGTTTGTCCGAAACGGTATATTGCCAAAAACCAAGAAATTTGGCGGAAAGCGACAAACAACCGAAAGGCTCATTCGGCCGAATTGATAATTTGACCGAAAAATTTGTTTGGCCTAACAGTTTATTTGCAGCTGGGTGGCACGACGCCATGTTTTCGTAACCAACATCTCAGTGTAAAATTCATGATAGTATGTGTTTTGTTTACAAACATCACATTTGATTCTCATTAGGATACATAACTGTCAGTGGGATACGGTCGCGCAATGTTGGCTGCAAAACAAACCTATTGTGTGAGATAGGGATGCCACCGGGCTGTTTATTTGGCTTGAAATGCCATTTGACCGAAATGGTCGTTTGGCCGAAAATGTCATTTGACCGACTAGATAATTTGGCCGAAAATGCCGTTTGGTAGAAATGTTCGTTTGGCAGAAAGAGTCATTTGGCTCGAAAATTTCCTTTCTGCAAAAAAAAACCAACTTAATTCACCGAGTGGTGATACTGCCTTTCTCGCATTTAGCCAACGCACCAACCTTAGATGGCGCTTATATAGTTCGGTGTACCATTTTTTCAAATAACTTTTAAACGCAATATTCAAAAGTGATCAACAAGGCTGAGTCCCCTGTCGAATGCAACTTGTTGCGAGAAAATTTAAGGATTACTATATGAAAAGTTGTCTAATGTTTTTCTTAGCTTGTGTGCACACACATACACATACACACAGACAGACAGACATTTGCTCAGCTCGTCCAGTTGAGTCGATTGGTATATAACACTATGGGTCTCCGAAAGTACGTTTTCCGAGTGAAATGTTAGCCTTTCGGTACAACTTTGTTGTACGAGAAAGGCAAAAACACAAAGGGGCCCTTCTTAGCCTAGCGGTAAGATGCGCGGCTATAAAGCCACCCTTAGCAAGCAATGCTAAGGGTGGCTGGGCTCGATTCCCGGTGCTGGTCTAGACAATTTTCGGTTTGGATATTGTCTCGACTTCTTTGGGCATAAAAGTACCATCGTGAACCTCGCGGTTAATATTTGTGGAAGTGCTGAATGCACACTAAGCAGCGAGGCGGCAATGTCTCAGTGGGGGATGTAATGCCAATAAGACGAAAAACAAACATTACAGCCAAACGGCTTTTTTGGCGAAATGAGCAAATCAGCCGAACGGCTGTTACGCGGATTTACGCGGAAAGATGCATTTTACGCCAAAACTGTATTTTTTAGAAAAAAGTGTTGTTCTGCAAAATTGTTCGGAATAGTAAAGTCATCATCATTATGGTGCTATCAAAAAATAGGGTGACCCATTATATAAAAAAATTAAAACATATTATTTTTATTTCTCGGAATACTGACATGTAATGTTCTACAAAGTTGTAGCGTAGCTTATTCCAATCAATTTAGCTGAAAAAGCTTTTTCTGTAGCTCTTAAGTTGGCTGATTTAGAGAAATTTTACCTACTTGCATTAAGGTGTCCCTCAGAAAAACAGTATTTTTGGTCTACTTTTTTTGTTTTCGATTTTTTGGAAAAGTCGTCTTCGTGTGACTTTTAAAGCTAAAAAATGCAACTTTTGATGGGTAAATATGCTCAATATCTTTTGCCGATCGAAAGTTATATTCGTTTTTCTGTCAAAATTACATTTTTTTTTAAATGTTGATATCTCCGATTAGGGCAGACCAAAAAATATGTTTACACGGCATTCGAAAGGGCAATTCATATGATTTATTATGTCAAAAAATTGAAGATATGTTATTTTTTTATCTCAAGTTTTACCAATTTTACTTAAGTAATATTTGTTTCAAGTAAATTGATATAACTCGACAACGGAAGAAGATACAGACTTTGTAACGGGAAAACAAAAAATCCGTATTTTAGATACATGCGAGCTGAAAGCTGAATAATATTTCAATCCTTGGTTTTTGTTCATGTGTTGAGAATACTCGGTTGTCATCCTAAACCTAGCAATGTTCAAACAAATACCAAAAATCCACATGCTATATAAAAAAGAAAAAAAGCCTTCAAATTATATGAAGGAGGGAGGGGGTACAAAAAAATTTACTTTTTGTTACGTGGGTGTGGGAGGGGGTCAAAAACTCCGATTTTCGCGTTACGTAATTTGTGAACAGACCCTTAGTAAGTTACCATCAGCGTGTGATTATACAATAGAGGTAGTAAACTATAGAGGACGATTGTCGCTGCGGTTCCCTTTGTTTCCATTTCCAAACATGTTGGGTACCTAACTTTCAAAACGTACTGATTTTTCCTTCGTTGACATTTAGCGCCCTATCCTCGCCAGCAAAACATGTTCCGCCAGTGACGACAGCGACAGTCCGCTATAGTTTATTATTGTAGATCCAGTTGTAAACAGAACTGAGCTCTCGCGACAATCGCATTTTCTCCCATTTCCGAATGTCGCGACTGCATCGCGAGTGATGCGCATGATAGCGCACGGCTATGGCATAGATGCGCACTACTCGCGATGCAGTTGCGACATCCGGAAATGGGAGAAAATGCGATTGTCGCGAGAGCTCAGTTTGGTTTTCAACTGGATCTACAATATCTCTATTGATTATACATTAACACTACTTCAGCGTGTCGCATTTTGCACCGGCCATATGGGGCCACATAACCTGCACAAAACCAGGTGATTTGCTCATATAAGAATATGAAAAAGATAAAAAAAAACTCAAGGTTTTAGCCACTTAATGCACAATGAATCGCCTGCTTTGGGCGTGCTTACAGCGGCACACTAGGAGTTAACTTTCTGAAATCAGTATGGTGAAAGGCATCTAAGGTTCGATTTCTCTGAATCGAAAAAATATTTGGTAGGCGTAGTAGTGGACAGCTTCCTACATAACCGGTACCAAATAGTTTTTCATGAAATGTTTCTAATTTTGAGAAAATCCGCGTTAGATGTCTTTTGCCATACAAATTTCTGGCGGTTAGCTCATGCTGGTTATTTTACGCATATATAGCGCCTGTTTGTGGCATTGGCGGGTAGCAAATCAGCCACTGCCAATAATCCATTGCAAAAAAATGAAACGACATGCAAAAGACAAGATAAAAAATCTTCTGGAATTAGGAATAACATCCTCGATAACATCCCATTCCAATCTAAATAATTGGGACACTAATCCAACCTCATGTTCAGCTTCATTGACGTATTTAATCCCAGTGGGAGTGTTCTCTATCCATTTGTATGATTCATCCTGCATTTTTACCAACACCGCCATTTATTCATCCTAATGAACTCTGAGGACGAAGCAACCAATCCGACGATACGGAAAGCACGTTTGCGGTACGCCAACATCTCTGTACTGTGGCTACGGCAAACAACAGCCCGGACAAGGATCACTGGCGATGACACCAGCAAAGGAGTCCGGTCGTTAATAAAACAATTACAGTGGCAAATAAATTGCAATATAGCTGTCACCAGCAATTTGGCGAAACACGAAAACTCAGAACGAGCCTCTATTATAACGACCTCAACTGGTTTATATTGTATCAAATAGGAGGATTGGTAACAATTGGTAATCGGCACGGGAAAATGTGCCACGACCATGTGCACTAGGTCTGACCAACCGTTGTTGTTGGTGCCAATATTTAATGAGGCCACAATGACAATGTTTTCATTGCCAAAATCAACGCGAGAAAAATAAACTCATATTATGATGTTTGTACCGACTAATGTGCTTTATGTACGTATAAAATCAGTATCACATTAACAATCGAGTTTTTCGATTAATTCTCCAATTAAAGATGTCAATCAATAATGCACGTAAATTACGTATCAAGTGAATGTTTATAATAGATAAATGTTGAGATGGATAACTATAAACATCTATAATATAGCTTGTGAGAATGAGAAAGATAGATAGAGATAGTTTCCTTGCAAAATAGCATGTTCAATTTGACCGTTCCAACATTCTAAATTAAATTGAGCTATACAAAGAGAGAGCATCTAAAATCAAATTCATAAAAAAAAAAACACTGTTCAAAGATATTTGGGAAATGTCGAAATCGTGTTTCTTTGAACAATCTGTACATTTAAAAATAATAAGAACGGAAATGTTAATACCCAGAACTGAAGAATCCAAATATTGACTTGAATAAATAATGAAATCTTCCATTGCTTATAATTACTGTCTGGTGTAATTCGGCAACAATCAACCGCCCAGTATTGCACACCATCTGGTCGTCCACTGTTCATGGTCTGTCGAGAATTTTAAACCGATTAAATTTCACACTTCAAATCAGCCACTCATAAACCCCTTTCCGATATTGCGGCTGTCGTGCCACGCGTCGCCGTCGTCGCCAAAATAATAAAAAAAAAGTACGGCAGGCAAACATGAATATCAATTAGACTGACATTAATTCCCGGATCCACTTCCGTTTCACCTCCCACTGCGTTCGGTTTGGTAATTTTCGTGATAGCTGATGCCTGTTCACTGAAATTGAACCACATAAATGAGCACTAGACTGGGTCATCTTGATTTTTTTTTTCTTCTGCCAAAACGTTATCATTTAAACCCAAAAATATGGTATTGTTCTTTAATCGAATTTTACAAAAATATCACTTACTCCTCTTTGCTTGTGACTCCCACCATTTGGTGTGGGACAACCAAATGTCATCATCAGCATTTGAAAATGTTTGAATCTTTTAAACTTTTGAACTGTTATAAGTTCAATCAATTTTAATATTGTTCAACACAACATGCCTAAAGCATTTGTTTCCAAAAGTCACTAAATTGGAGTAATATTCAAAACGACAATTTGGAATTTTAGACTTATTTTCCATTATATTTCCCGCAATATTGTAACTTCAAATTAAATGTACTTTTTTAATATTAAAGTAGTCAATATTCTGGAAAATACATCAAAAATAGCACAGCATGAAACCTTGCACAAATCGTAAAGGGAGTTTCAGAAATAAACATATCCACAGTTATTCTAGATTCTGGAAAATACATCGAAAATATCCTCAAAAACAGGTTCTCAAAAAAATATTAAAAAAAAACAACCTAACTCACCAATTAGTGACTTCCTTTTTGCGCATTTATCCAGGAGTCAAGACACCAACCCTATATGGTTGTCTTTATCCCTTTAATGTATTCAAATTACAGTAAAAAGTAAAACTTACATAAGTTAGGGATGAAATAATTACTTTTTGGAACACCCTTGCTTTGCTTACCCATTTTGTCGGCGTCGGTTGAATTGCAGTGGAGGGTGAATTTTTGCAACAATTTGGATTCCCAATGCGATTGCGCGCTTCAGACAGAGAAAGCCAGTCTGGACGACGCGACGATACACAGAACGGAACTGTTTGTGGAGGTGATTACAAACAACCAGGATGGACAACGGAGGCGATATAATTAGAGCCAAATTAAAACATAAAATTTGCCCATGCTAGCTGGGTACAAGTTGGGTGACCGTCGGTTAGGATTGAAGTGGGGCAGGAGAACACGAGTTTCAGCTTGTAATAAGCGTGATAAAAGCTTCAAAATGGTTCTGTTCATGCTACATCTTGTTGATTGAAGTCTAATTCGTGTGCATAATATGATAACTGACTTTTTTCGGGTCGTTGAAACCACCTTCTTCAAATAGTTTTCAACTAATGGTCCAAGTTGTCATCCATTTCTCAAGCACCTTTACTTGCACCATCATTACTTACTAAATTTCATCAAAATTTGATTGTGCTACAAATGGTTTGATGGGCGTCGGATCCGAATAATTTTCATTAGAAATGTAGCTATCCAAAATCTAAGTAACAGATACTACATGTTTAATACCCTGCGATGATTTACGTAAGGAATCCAAAATCTGAACTCTCGAAAGAAAAAAAATGAATTAAAGCAATTCTCTGAACAAAATTTCGTCAACTTTTTAACTGTTTGAATATCACGTTGGCCTAGTGCTTATTTTCGCGTGAAGTTCACGATGTATAATTATGTTGAATCCCACATGGGAGCATCCTTCTGTACCCACCCTGTAAGTGACAACATAGACGTAATCCACAGCTATCCTTCCAACAACCATATCCAGCCGATGGAGCCTGAATAAGATGTTCTCATATTAAATTAAATTACACTAAGGCAACCTTCCTATTCCTGCCTTCATCATTACCAAAGACACGACAGAGGTCTTGGATCCAATTCATCTATTCTCCGCTCAATTCCCTTCAGTTGAACTCTAATGCCATCCTACCGTGTGCGTTCGTTGCGCTGCAATCAACCGGCCGCCCGCCCGCCCGCACTTATGTGGGAGTCTTGTCGAGAGGAAGAGTGAAATCTTGTCTGCTCCATATATGTATGTCGTCGTCGTCGTCGTCTGCTTCTGCTTCACCAACAACCAGTGGGTAGGTGTCAGTTCCAGCCGAGCAAAAACCAGTAGGCAGACCAGGAACGGCACACGATTTGTGTAAAAGACATCGTACTCGTGATCCGGAATTGCACTTCTTGTCTGACTGGCTTGATCCCCACCGGGGAAGACTGGAAATGTAGTTCCATTGTGCTCTTCTGTGTTCTGGTCTGCTCTTTGCAGACGTTTTCGTGTCTGTTTTTTGTGCGACTTTCGATTTACAAACTTACTGAGCATTTGACTCCAGAAAAAGTTTGCATGGTTACATTTAATGTATCCATACTTCAAAATTATTTCATTTTACCTTGTTATCAATGAAATTTAAAATCAAATAAAAAGCCAGTCCATAGCGACATCCAGTACATATTTAATCATCGGAAAATATAATAATTTTTCGAAACGATATAATAATCTCAATCGCCAAATATGCCAATAGTTTACTTATGATAGTAATGGTTTACCGATGGACTGGATGGTTTAGGCGATCTATACCAAAATAAAAATCTGGTCACTTTGCAGTAAGGTAACTTTATTATCAATAATTAACATTAGTTAATAAGGCGCAAAATTCGTCTATGATTAAGATTTTCTACAATTTTTAAATGGCATCAGCTAGCTATATTGCTTAACTGTTGCATGAGGTAAAAATACCCATGAAAATCGTTACAGCTAAGACATTAAAGCAGTCTATGCTTAGATAGGGCGTACAACAGTACAACAACAGTCCTAAAATCCGTTAAAGGGGAAGGGGGGGGGGTCAATATGCCCTAGCTAAGCAAACACTGCTTTATTGTCTTATTTGTAACGTTATTCAGGGGTACTTTTACATTATGCAACAGTTAAACAAGATAGCTAGTTGATGCCATTCAAAAATTGTCAAAAATCTCATTCATATTGACAATATTCACATTTAAAAAAAGTGGTGATATTCTGTTGCCGGAAAACTCATGAGGCAAAACGCCTTTTAGCTGGCAGCTCCTAGGGAACAAAGCACCACGCGTCGGCGAATCAGCATTCTGGTATGGATAGTGCGTGGAGACGCAAGTACATTGTAGGTTAGTGCCACTAGGGTGTTTTGCCTCGCCAAAATGTTAGATGTTTCTTCAAAATGTGGAAATACTATTTTGAAACTTTTTTCGCCTAACCTACATAATTTTAGATCTAGTTTCGTTACGGCCATCTAAATGACGGTAAATATGACGGAAACCACAAAAGGCGTTTTGCCTCGGGGGGGGGGGGCGTTTTGGAGCCTCTTCCCCAATGAAGCCAATTCAAATGATATCAACGTGATTTTTTCGGGAAAATAATAATGAGGATATATACTCTCATTGAGGACATTTAAGTCCAATGGATCTTCTGATGGTCCTCTGGAAGATCCGGAACCAACGGAATACCGGTGAAAATAGTTCATCTTCTCAATAAATGGCGCAATGTTTCTTATAAGAATTCTAAAAACTCTAAAAACTCCGAAAAAACTCTGATTCCATCTATAATCCCATGCGGCCCTATGAGTCAAGAAAAACATTGATTTAGAATTCTCCCACTGAGCGGCGCTAGTGTATAAGAAAATACCAGTTTGGTTCGATATCTCGGGATCTGTAGGAATTAGAAAATTGCCGTCTTCTACAAAGTTGTTCGAGGATTGGAAATCAATATGTTGATAAACTGCTAAGTTCAGAATTCAGCCGTAAGGCGGCGCTAGTGTATATGAGTTCTTAGTTTGGTTCGATATCTCGGGATCTATGGGAATTAGAAAGTTGCCGTCTTCTACAAAGTTGTTCGAGGATTGGAAACCAATATGTTGATAAACTGTTTCGTTCAGAATTCAGCCGTAAGGCGGCGCTAGTGTGTATGAGTTATTAGTTTGGTTAGATAGAACATCAGTCCAGTTAACGAGCGCCGCTTTTTAACTGGGTTTACGAGGGGATTTACGAGGCATTGTTATGATCGGTGTTTTACTTGGAACGAGAATAATTTACCATTTTGATTCCCCTCGCAGCTTAGCCTTTGTTTTTGTTTTTTGACGGATAACCGCTTTTTAACTGGGCTTTGGCCCAGTTAGCGAACGCCCAGTTAAAAAGCAGTCCAGTTAAAAAGCGCCCAGTTAGCAAACTGTTGCTGTATCGGGATCTGTGGGAATTAGAAAGTTACCGTCTTCTACAAAGTTGTTCGAGGACTGGAAACCAATATGATGATAAACTGTTTAGTTCAGAACTCAGCCGTAAGGCGGCGCTAGTGTATATGAGTTATTAGTTTGGTTAGATATCTCGGGATCTGTGGGAATAAGTAAGTTGCCGTTTTCAACAAAGTTGCTCGAGGATTGGAAACCAATATGTTGAAAAACTGAATAATTTTGAATCCATTCGCAAAGAGGCGCTACTGTATATGCGAGATCATTTTGGTTTGATATCTCGGGGTCTATTGGTTTTGGAAACCAATATGTTGAGAAACTGTTTAGTTCAGTATTAAGCCATAAGGCAACGCTAGTGTATACGAGAGATCAGTTTAGTTTGATATTTCAGGATCTGTGGAATTTAGAAAATTGCCGTCTTCTATAAAATTGTTCGAGGACTGGAAAACAATATGTTGAAAAACTGAATAATTCAAAATTCATCCGCAAGGTGCTACTGCATATGAGATATGCTATCAGTTCTTCGAATCTTGGGATCTGGGGGATTTGGAAAATTGCCATCTTCTACAAAGTTGTTCGGGGATTGGAAACCAATATGTTGAAATATTGCGAATTTATAAATTCATCCGTAGAGTAATAATAGTAAATGTGAGACCACCAGTTTGAGTATATAAACCCGGATCTGTGATGTTAGAGAGTGGCTGTCTTCTTCACAGCTGTTCGAGGATAAAGCCCATTATTCTGAAGAACTGTTTAGTTTGGATTACATCCGCTGGGTGGAGATATATGGATCAACCAGTTTTGTTAGATATCGCAGGATATGTGGGATATGAAAGTGCCGCCATTTACAGTTATGTGGGATTTGAAAACCAATGTGTTCAAAAAAGTGTGCTTGATAGTCATATAACTACTGTTTCTGCCTCATACACAGGAGGCCTTGGGTTCGATCTCATCCATTTCATTCGCCTACTTTGCATCTTTTTGTATATTTCTCATGTTACAGTAATCGCTAGAACAAGAAATGGATTTCCGTAGCGTTTTCATTTCAATCCTGTACCTTCAACTTTACTAGTATAACAGTAACTGTTAGAATTGGAAATGCAGGAAAAGCTTGTTTCTTTCCCATTAGAATTCCGTATTTTGCGTTTTTTTAGTTTTTTAGCTGAAATAGCTTCTTTTTGGATAAATAAGACCTTTACCAGCATTCAATGTTTGATGGGATTGGCCACTCGTTATTATTATCAAAATTATAATAAAAAAACTGATCATATTAGCCAGGATTCACATAGATTTATAGTACATCGAGTAAGGCAAAGTGCACTGTATGTACCTCAAGTAGGTATGGTACCTCATTGAGGTATTTTCAGGAATTCAGATGGCCATTACAAACACATCATACTTGTCGAATAACTTAACTTAGACAAGGTGTTGATTTGGTATTCAATATCTCTCGAATACCTGATGTGGTTATTATCATCAATGACTACTATTTAAGTATTATTATGATAGAATTCTTCATTCATTGGTTTGCGTAGTACATATATTTTTGGGCCATTATTATACCTTTGGCGAAGGTGGAAAACTCTACAATATTTTATGGTAAAGAGCATTGATTAACTTCCAGCTTATTATCAGAAATAGTTTAAAAGAAAATCGTTGGTCTAGGACGAGCTGTACAAAACGACCATTCACGGAAGTTCCAGATTTGCAGAAAGGCCGTCTGGTAGCAACCTGCGGTCGTTTCAGAGTAAGAACTGTGAATTAACACTAAGACCACCATCAAAAATGTCTTAGAAAAAATGGCACTACTCTAGAACGGATCATCCAAAATGACAGTTTTTACGGATGTTCTAAATTATTCGGAAGGCCATCTGGTGGCCACCTGCAGTCATAGCTGATTAAGACTTTGAAATATCTCCAAGATCACCGTCAGAAATGGTTTAGAATAAATTGCGCTCCTCTAGGAAAAACATTTAAAAATCACCATTTCTACGGTCTTTCCGGATTATCCGGATTATCTGGTGGTCACCTGTGGTCATAGCAGAGTAATGACTGTGAATTTCCTCCAAAATCACCGTCAGAAATTGTTTGAAAAAGTTGCGCTGCTCTATTACGAACTGAAAACTAAAATGACATTTTTTACGGATGTTCCGGATTTTCCGGAAGGCCGCCTGGTGGCCACTGCGGTCATAGCAGAGTAGGAGCTGTGTATTAACTTGAATATCACCGTCAGAAATTGTTTACAAAAAATTGCGCTGCTCTAGGATGAACTTTTCAAAACTACCATTTCTACGGACGTTCCGGATTATCCGGAAAGCCGTCTGGTGGCCACCTACGGCCATAGGTGAGTGGAAACTGCGAATTAACTCCAGGGTTATTGTCAGAAATAGTTTAGAAAATGCGCTGCTCTAGGACAAACTTTCCAAAATGACAATTTTTACGGACGTTTCGGATTATAAGGAAGGCCGTGACCACCTACGGTTATAGCAGAGTAAGAACTGTGGAATATCTCCAAAATCACCATCAGAAATGGTTTAGAAAAAATTGCGCTGCTCTAGGACTAACTTCACAAAATGACCATTTTTACAGACGTACCGGATTTTCCGGAAGGTCGCCTGGTGGCCACCTGTTGTCATAGCATTGTGAGGGATGTGTTTAAGCTCAAAAATCCTCATCAGAAATGGTTTAGAAAAAAATGCGCTGCTCTCGGACGAACTCTCCAGAATGACAATTTTTACGGACGTTCCGGATTATCCGGAAGGCCGGCTGGTGGCCACCTACGGTCATAGGTGAATGAGAACTGCGAATTAACTCCAAGGTTATTATCAGAAATGATATAGAAAAAATCGCGTTACTTTAGGATGAATTGTTAATGAAATAAATGAATAATTCATTACTGGTCACTTTTCCCTGTGCACCTGAGCCTTTTATTTAGCTATATTTACCCGAGCGCGAGCCTTCTATCGAATCACTTTTATTATCTTTTCAATTGATGAAGAACTCAGTTTTTGAGGAATACATGGTGGTTTAGTGCAAATTGGTCAACTGACTATAAAGATATCTCATTTTTACTCAATGTGTTGTACTTTTTACAACGGTGCGAGTCCCGGAAGGTTAAGGGAAGATCCATTAATTACGTAACGCAAAAATTTGGCATTTTCACACTTTTGTATGACTCATCTAAAAATTTTGTATGGAGTGTCACACTTAACTCAACCCCTCTCTCCTTTTAAGTGTTACATAATTTGTGGACGCTCCCTAACAGTATGATTTCCCCCATACTAGGGTAAAAGAGGTATTTTGGACCACCAGTTCGACGGCTCATATTTTGGACCACTGCGTGCAAATTCCTGTTGGTGGTCCGAAATAAGAGCCCTCGTAAGGGTGATCCAAAATACATCCTTTACCCTAGTTTGCATGCAAACATAAAACGGCTTGTGCTAAATCAGTTTTAATCCAAATCAGCTCAAATTTTCGGAGGACACTCAGGACATAATAAAGAATCAGATGAGCGCTGTGGAGCAAAATCGATTGTTTGAACCACCCTATTGGATACACTATACGTACGTTTGCTGCGGAATATCCTCAGCTATGGTAGGCATTTCCGATATGATTTGTAATCATTTAAATCTGCTACACAATAACTAATAAGACTAAAAATTGAGTGATTTTTCAATGGCGCTTGGTGCGAATTGGCAGAACCCCGACCATAAAAGCATACGAGCCAACGGCGACGCAAGGTGCATTGGTCCATCAACTTCTTGTGCCAAGTTACGATCATAATTACCTAGCTAGAGGTCAATGCCTACTTCACAGTGGTGAAGATTGATTTCAGCTTTGTCTAATAAGAAATGTTTTTTCCTGAAACATAACTTACATTCGTTTACAACTTGACAGTTTAAGTATGAGATTGTCTGCTACAATTTGCACCTAGTTAAGTTACAATTGTATACCTGTTAACTTTTTTTCATTTTTTAACTCACCCAGTGGCGTATAATATTGTATAAATTTATGCTTTGTTCAAAAATGTAGAATAAAAAATAAAAATATAACCAAAAACACATTTTTAGGGGTTGTCAACATAAAACGTAAAAAATCTCGAAAATTAATGAAATTATGAACTTGGCGTTTTTGGCAATGTTTCTCAGGAGAATTGTTGACACCACTTGTGTGTATAGTGAAAAAAAATACTCACTTCTAGGGTCATTGATCATTGATCATTAAATTGCCCAAGTAACGTTTCAAGGGTTTTACGATCAAATTGTTGGAGAAATCCTAACGTGTAAATTTATGACAAATGTCCAGATTCTGATTTTTAAGAATTTAACGGTAAATCGTACATTGGCAATTATATTACTAAAATGTCCAGGGGAAGAAGAGAAATAATAATATAATATATTAGCAATCATTTGTAATAAATTCAATATTTTTTTAAAACAATTTTATCCGAATTAGCTGAAAATTTCACAGGAGGCTTATTTTAGCATAAGAATCGTTATTCTGGGCTGACCGGTTGAATTTTTGATATTTTTTGAAGACATGAAGAGGTCTAGTGTATAGCCTGCCAGACATTCTAAATACTCACGCTAGTCTAATGTGAAAGTGTACTATACACATGTGGAAGTGTTGGCTTGAGAAATGGATTGCGAGTGATTTGACTATTTGGGAATCTCGAGCTCGTTCAGTAGCCGCTAGGTTGCGAAGGCCGACGGAGGTCCTTCGTAGCTTAGTTGGTTAAAGCACCAGTCTAGCGTACTGTAGGGTCATGGGTTCGAGTCCCGTCGAAGGAAAAGCGGTTACCTCCAATACATTTTCCAAATTAATATCTTCCACATAACGTACATATTAACATTAAGTTTTCACAACATTGTAAAATAAAACCTGTTATTATATAACAACTAAGAATTCTGTAAGAAGAGTACCGACATATGCAGTATTTTATATGTCTCCTGTTCGTTTGGAACGCGATTTTTCATGGAAATGACAGATGAATCTTGTTCCAATTCTGACAGCGTCGGCACTCTGGATTACCTATTCGTATGGGATAGATCGCATATCTATCCCATACGAATAGGTAATCCAGCAAACATGGAGCTGACATATGGGCCGTCCTTAGTCGTGCGGTAAGATGCGCGGCTACCAGGGTTTGAATCCAAAGGAGAATGAGAAAATCTTTCACGTATCATGTCTGTACTCTAGATAGGTAGCATACCGTGAGAGACGTTTTTCGGTACAAAAATTAACTGATTCGGGGGGCTACAACCCATGATAAGTTTATTTTAATAAGCCCCAATTGTGGGAGGCACCGGTTCTGATGATGCATTCCAACTTGTTTTACACAGCTGGGCGAAAAAAATATGGTCCCCAACATAAAATGATCGAGAACAACGGGTTTTATCAAACACCCTCGGTGGGGCCGCCTATCCGAATCAGTTTTATTCCAACTTGTATACAAGTGCAATAGTTTTGTTTTTATGGCTTGTTATGATTCGAAGAATTTTTTTCAGGCAGAGAGCTCTTTTATCGTTGTTCGTTATCTGTTGAGAGCGATTTCTGCTGGCGGCTAAAAAGCAAGACTATGCTGAAGGTGGCTGGGTTTTATTCCCGGTCTGTTCTAGGAAATTTTCGGGTTGGAAATTGTGTTCACTTCCCTGGGCATAAAAGTATCGTGTTAGCCTCATGATATGCTACATATGCTATGCAAAATTGGTAACTTGGCTTAGAAACATCGCAGTTAGCAAATGTGGAAGTGCTTAATGAATACTAAGCCGCGAGGAGGTAATGTCCCAGTGGGGGATGACATGCCAATAAGAAGAAAAACATGAAACTGACATGCGATCATAGGCAGTATAACAGTATGAAATGACCAAGTGGACCATTCACGATAACCACTATAAAGCTCATAAGAATATTCAGAAATACCATTCAAATCATCCACAGAAAAGAGAATTTGGTTGCGGCAGTTGTCAAAAATGTTGTTTTCAATATACCAGAAAACACCTTGCAAAACAAATAATAACGGAATGGATTGTTGATGAAATTCGGGATTAGCATTAGAACAAAATTATATGTTTTCAGTATTGTTTCTCAATGGACTACCATCAAAATAAGGTGTGCGATTTTGTTTTTGCGGTCAAAGCTATTGATAATTAAGATTAAACAATAAACACGATACGCCGGCAAAATATTGTAGTTTTGGAAAATAAATCTTCTGTATATATAAAAATGAGATGGTCTGTGATCGTATCCGCAATCCGCATAACTTAAAAACTGCTGGATAGATGTTCTTAATTACTTCAGCAGAAACGTTCATTATAGTTTCCGACGGTTTTATATATTTCCTTATGCGAAAATCATGAGTAAACTTGAGTATATCGCGAATAACTAAAATAAAGATTCATATGGAAATTTCGCATGGGCAGTTAACAACGCGCATTTTTGCCTAATATGCAGGACAACCTGCTGAGTCAACTAGTTAAAAATAATTATGACACTGAATCTATTGCTAGTTCCGCCCAAATTATTTGTAATCTAAATCATTTACCAGAAAAAAGCTTAATACGCTGTGAAAATATTGCTCATAAGGTCACCCGACTAGAAGGTCATATCAAAATTATATCAACCTATGTTATTATGTTATACTAAATTTTTATAACAAAATTTGTTAGAAACGTGGTGCAAGATGTTGTTAAAATATCTAAATTTCTATCAAAAATCACACTACTAGAAACAAAAAACTATCAAATTTTGTTACAATTTTATCATAAAATTAACATATTTTGTTAGAAACTTATAACAGAATCAGATACAAAAATATTGTTTCTGTGCAGTTGCACATTTTTATAGTTCGTGATAGGTCATTGTGATCAACAATACAAAACTTTTGTTTTTGTCTGAACAAGAATATTTTTCGAGAACATGAAACTAACAACATTACAAATAAGGCAACCTTTGCAAATTATATCAGCGTTGTGATATCTATATGGCCGGAAGACTTTGCTACATCTATTTTAACCTTCTGTCTGTGCTCTGGGGTCAAATTGACCCCAAATTGAAATTGCTATAACTTTTTTATTGTTTGGCCAATTTTGGATTTTTGGGGCTGTTTCGAAAGATAATTTAATCATCTTTCAGGTCGTTACTAAAGATTGACTATTGGTTGGCGGGTACATAGCGGGGAGGGGTTTTAGTGAACAAGGGTATAAAAACAGTGATTTTTCATTATTATTTTACTTATATCCGAAAATCCTACCCATTTTTAACTGCACCTTTTTTAAAAAGGCTATGCAGGAAGGCATGTGCTTTGGCATGAGGCGTTTATAAGTTTAGAACTCGGCCGCCAGGTGGTGGTATATTTGAATTCATTATTTTAGACTACTCAAGATATTCCGATATATAGAATTCTCCTCAGTGTAAATATTCTTATCGCACAAATTTAAAAATGGGAAGAAGTTCTCATTATATTGAGCACCGCTTTGTAGTGCTAGTCATCCTGAACAATGTTGCCGAATACAACTTGGGTGTAGGTATGAGGGATCTCAAGCTAAAGCAAAATTTCATATATGCAAGAATATTGCAAGTACACTAGCCCCGCCTATTTGTAAATTTCCTTATTATTTATTTCGTTACATGACAGTTTATTCCCGTCATCTTTACAAATTTCAAAATTGTGCGATAAGAATAGTTACAATGAGGAAAATTCCATATATCGGAGTTACTTGAGTAGTCTAAAATAATGAATTCAAATATACCGCCACCTAGCGACCAAGCGCTAAACTAATCAATGCCTCATGTCAAAGCACACGCCTTCCTGCATAACCTTTTTGAAAAGGTGCAGTTCAAAATGGGTAGGATTTTCAGATGTAATAAAATAAGCATGAAAAATCACTGTTTTTGTACCCTTTTTTACAAAACCCCTCCCCGCGATGTACCCGCCCACCTATAGTCAATCTTTTGTAACGACCTGAAAGATGATTAAATTATCTTTCGAAACAGCCCCAAAAATCCAAAATTGGCCAAACATTAAAATAGTTATAGCAATTTCAATTTGGGGTCAATTTGACCCCAGAGCACAGACAACGTAAGTTTTTTGAAAAAAGGACACTGTAGCGCATATTTTCAAAATTTTTCAAGCGAATTTGCACCTAGGAGACAGATCTCGGCGAGTTTTACCAAACTACCAAAAATTAGGAAAATCGGTTGAAAACTAAAAAAATGGCAGCCACTCAAAGTGGCCTGGGGTCATATTGACCCCAGAGCACAGACAAAAGGTTAATTGCCTACTGTTGGGCGATTCGGTGTTAAGCATTTTTTAAATCATATTATGATAAAATCCTGTTACAACATTTGAACGATAATGGCCACTAAGAACAAAATTGTATCAAAATAAGTTATAAATATCACAATATGTTAATATTGTGTTCAGTTTCTGTTATGCTCTTCTAGTCGGGCAATAGGCATTTAACGTTTGGAGCTTTTGCAGCAGATTTATAAGAGGTTTATTGATAGCAATGAAGAAATAAAACTGAGTACTGATGGCTGCTTTCATAAATCCCCAGTTAGTAATTAAATAAATAATAAATCCATGATGCATGAAAATTCTTACCTGAATACTTTCAAGAAAGTGCTGACTCAGTTGGTGGAATGAAGCTTCATCGGAAATATATTGACCTTTATTCGAAGTTTTCTGTCCGGTTGCTCCTTCCGAGTGTCAATCGGAAACACTTCTTCCTAATTCTTCCGTGTGGAATCAGGAGTACCGCAGTAGTCTGTTATGGCACTCCCCTTTTTGTTGCCACAAATAGGGTCTTTCGAGGACTCCCTCCCAACAGCTACATCTTTAAATACGGCGATAACATTCTCTTGGTCATTATTGAGAATATCCCGGGGCACATCAGGATTCCACCGTCAATTCCGTTCTCCGTTAGGCTTCGCCATATCTACCAGCAAAGTGTTCGGGACATGTCTGCAAATGTAGGTTTCAATCAGTTATCAGATCCCAGCCTCAAGCTAGGAGAACAACCCATTCCCAATAGAATAATTATTAAATTCTATAAGCAACCTACATGCTGTAAATCAGTTAATGTTGTTCATAAATGATAAAATTAGGTTATGTATGGTTTACAAGTTAAAAACTATTGCTTGGCCCTATTGAACGGCACGTAAGTCTCTGGGTAGGGAAAGCCACCATCGATAGTAACTAGGTTACTATATAGACTAGAACTTACCTGCATGGCCCATAGGTATTCGGTCGAGATTCTTGCCCGACTTTAAATCAGAACGTACGGATTTCCTCTGGATTACTCCCCGGCAGGGTTTGCAGAAATCGCTCTCAATAGATAACAAACATCGATAAAAGACTAAAAGAGAAGCAAAAACCTCTTCCAATTATAATAAGCTATGAAAACACAACTATCGCACTTGTATACAAGCTGAAAAAAAAACTGATTCGGATAGGCCGCCCCCACCAAGGGGGTATGATAAAACGCTTTGTGTGTTATAATCAATTTTATGCAACTAATTTGAGTGCTATAATGGTAATTTAAGCACTTATTTCGTTGGTATGTTATAGTAGGCGTTTCTTGACTTCAATATGAACTGTAAAACCAGGAATTATGATCCAGAGTTACAAAATAAGGATAGAAAGTTGCTGTTCTTCATTATAAAATTCCCCATCTTTCTATTTGTGTTTAGCCTCAAAAAAAAATTTTTTTTTATGCATTAATAGAAAAATTCATGATTTCAGGAAATTTCAGGTCGTATCAATGTTTTACCATAAAGTAAAGGCAATAAGTTAAATGTAAAAATATGAAATGGATAGGATTCATCATTTTTTTTCCGATACACCGTTTTTTTAACGTTACCTTACAAAAACATGCACTTTTTTCATAAAATGCATCGGGGCAACCCATGACCGTCATTTTCCAGAGTTGTCGGAGAACAATTTTTCTTTTTTTACCCTAAGAAAAAATTTGTTCATTTTGAAGACGGTATTTAAGCAATTAAGTATCTTCAGCAAAGACATAGCTAATTACTTAAGCTTTACTTTAAAACATGCCTCGATAGGTGGCCCCATTTAGTTTGGAGATAAAATTTTCCAGTTCTATTTCGCATTTTATCATGGTACGATATTCTAGAAAACAGCTCCTTATTTAAATTCGAGACACTTTGCTAAGGTAACTGAATTTTGAAGGTACGTATTATAGTCATGATTATTTCAAATAACTAATGTTAGATAGGCCCCTTAAAATAAGTTTACGACTATCTTTCAAGAAGAAAAACGCCGATTTATTTCTCCCAGAGTTAGGAAGAGGAAGAACTAAGATTTGTTCTATATTATTTGGTACTGTTGAATTTGATGTAACTTTTTCTTATTTTCTCATCATTTTAAAAAAGTAGCTATTAAGATGAATTTCTTTCGCCGATAGCAGTCTTAACTAGTAACTTACTAACTTTTTACTTATGGATCCTGTACACCTCCGGTGGTGCAAAGGGCCGACTTGAAAGATCTCCATACTGAGCGTTGCCCAGCTATCGCTTTAACCTGTTGCCAGGTTAGATTTCGGTCGACTTCTTTTATTTCTTAACTAGTAAGATTAACAGGGTGTCTACTACCTAGAAAAACCTGGAAAACCTGGAATTATCAGGGAATTCCTGACATAATCAGGGAAATTTCAATACCCGGTGATCATGAGTGAAATTCTTTCAAAAAATTAAAAAATCATTAAAAATGTTTGAATAAATATACCAATCAAAACTATTGAAAATGTAGTGGACCGCAAACAACGTTTTGCCATCTTCCAAAGAATTCCTGGAGAATTTCCGAAGCTATTCTTGGTGAAATCTAGGAGTTTATTCGGGAATTCAATTAGGGATTACTTTGTAAATTCCTTTAGGTATTCCCTCGGAAATACTTCTTGAATATATTAAATATTACTAAATTAGTTAGAATTTTTCAAAGCAATTCGTGGAGGAAATTCCGAAGGAATTTTGGGATTAGTTTTCCAAGGAATTTTTCAAAGCAATCACTAAAATAGTGTCTAAGAATGATTAGCAATTTTCTAAATTATTTCTGTAGGAATTTCCAAGATAAAAACCGAAAAGAATTCCCGGAGGAATTTCAAAATAAATTTCTGGATTATTTTTCATATGGTTTCTTTAAGAAATTCCCGAAAGGGAACCTGAAGGGATTTTCAAAAAAAAGTGTAAAGTGATTTGTGAAAGGTTTTTGCTAGAGGAATTCTTGAAAGAATAGCCGAAGATATCCCGAATGGATTTTTCAAAGGAGTTTCTAAAGGTATTCTCGAAGAATTTCCAAAGAATTCTCAAAAGCAAAATATCCGGAAAAACTTCTCCAGGTGTTTTCTAAAGTTTTCCTCGAGATTCTTCTGAATGAGTTCCTAAAAAATCCCAAGGAATTTCAAAAGAATATCCGAAGTATTTTCCGAAGGTTTTTACAGTAAAGCAGTAATAGAATGCTAGTGGTGCTGTAATCATTGAAATTATTCTGCCAAAATATGCT
The DNA here is from genome assembly GCF_024139115.2 of Armigeres subalbatus. Lineage (NCBI taxonomy): Eukaryota > Metazoa > Arthropoda > Insecta > Diptera > Culicidae > Armigeres > Armigeres subalbatus. The sequence goes on from NC_085140.1 coordinate 331,803,668, forward strand.
TCAATAAGCTTAATATCCTATTCAGATTACGATTAGATTATTTATCGTAATAAATATCGTGTTAAAGCTGAGAAAGAAAATTGAATGTATGGGGATGGCAACAGGTTGTTGTTTATCATGATATTTATGATCATAAATGACGTAATCTGAATAGGCTATAACTTGGCCGTTTGACACTTATAGTACCGGTACCTTGACTGTTAGGTCCAAGCAAACTAGATGTTGGTCACGCGAACAGGTATAAGGATGTTAGGCATAAAGGATGTTAAGCATAAAATGCCCCAAAAACAGTCCACGACATAAAGAAGGTATTATGCCTAACGTCATGGACCCAGCAATCTCATATTTTTGCATCAACACATTTCCTGAAGGAGTTTTCGTAAGAAGTTCTGAAGGATTTCCTGAAGAAATTCCCAAACATATTTCCGGAACATTTCATTTAAAAGTTTTCTTAAGTTCCTTAAAAACAACAGCTGAAATAAAATTCAAAGAAATTTCCTTAATCAAATTTCAAAAGAAATTCCTAAAAAAAAATTTAGGAGAATATCTGAAGAAATCTGCAAAGTATTTTATAAAGGTATTTCCGAGGGATTTTCTCAAGACATTTTCGAACAAACACCTAAAGATCTTTCAAAAAAAATCGTAGAGGAATCACCAAATGCATCTCTAAAGGAATCTCCGGAACAATTCCTTGAGATGTTTTCTAAAGTTTTAGCAAAGAAATTTTCAAATTAAATCCTGGAGGAAGTTCTAAAGCAATTCTTAAAATCCGGATGATTTTCCGATAGAATATATGGAGAAATTTTCAAAGGAATACCTGCAGGAATTTTCTATGTGATTCCAGAAGGAATTTTGATTGAATTGCTGAAGCAATTTCTGGGTGAACTTACGAAGGAATTCCTGGAGGAATTTCTCAAGTAATTTACAACATTGTTTATGTGAGGCTACCAAAAATTCTAACCGGAAAAAACCGGAAATTATGTGTTACATAAAAAATGATATACAGTGACCGGCATAATAAAAATTAGCCGTTTTTCATACAAAATGGTCAACTTTGGAGATCTAGATCTCGATTGCGTGAGAACCAATTTTGCTGAAAATTTGACCAGAGCTCAGATATAACTTGAATTTTACCACACCTGAATTTCGACCATATTGATTCATAGGATAAAAAAGTATTGCGGTAATACCAAAATGATTTTTTTGGCAAAAAATTATTTTTTAAATTTCTTGAATTCTATAGAAACTGATGACTTATTCAGCAAAAACGCGTATTTTGGCAATACAAAAAAGTTTGCGGAATATACTTGGACACTAAGAGTTGTAGTTTTTAAGATATTATAAAATCAATTTTTTGCCAAAAAAATCGCTTTGGTATTACCGCGATATTTTTTTTACCCTATTAATCAATTTGGTCGAAACTTAGGTGTGGTAAAATTCAAGTTATACCTGAGCTCTGGTCAAATTTTTAGCAAAATTGGTTCACACGCAATCGAGATCTAGATCTCCAAAGTTGACCATTTTGTATGAAAAACAGCAAGTGGGCTTTTTATTATGCAGGTCACTGTACATTGACATACATATTCAATTAGGGAATCAAATTTTAAGTAAATAGTACGGAAGTAAAAACAAAAGAATTTTTCCTTCATCTTAGTCCCGACTGCAAATCACCTACAAAAGGACCAAAAAATGAAAATGTAATTTTTGTCTTGTCTGAGCTTTCTATATGGTGTGGCATACACTCGCACGTTCCTATATACCTTTTAAGGCCAAAGGCATGCCCTTTTTGCACAAATATTGCTTACACGTGCCTTGCCCTGGTCGGTGGAACTTTTTTCCGGTCCCAGCATATGTGGGTATTATGGATGCTGCGGAGGCCGTCGAATAATTTTTATGACCGGATTTTGTCTGCCGTCTGGGTTGTTAAATTTTCGCTTAGCCCACCTGGGATCCTTGCCGAAAATTAAATTCGATTTACTACCACTTCATAATGTGTATGTGTGTATGTTTGTGTTGGTGTGCTCTAGTGTGGATCACGTTTGGCCCTGATGCGAAGCAAACCGGCATGAAACGGTACTCGGGGGAATATCGGAACCGGACAGTGCAGAAAATCGTATTTCAACACTCATGCTTGGCAGATGATCCAGCGTCTGGGCTGTTTGGTTCTTTGGTTTAAGGACGACGGTCGATGTTTACCGTAATAGGTTAAAAGTTTTTCATCGAATTAAAATATATGTACGTTGAATAAAATATAAGGATACAAATAGAATGAGCTTACGAACCGGGGCACAAATAAGAGAGCGTCAAATAATAAGCAAATAAGCATTTAAATGCAGCAGCTGGTTGTTATAAATTTAAAAAATATTACCTTCAATGATGGTCGGCCACATCGGTTTATGTAGCTTAGTGGTGGGACACGCTACCACAAAGAAGAGCATGTTGAAGGTAGTTGTGTTAAAATCTCGGCCAAGTCTAGAAAAATCTACGGATAATTAATTTTTTCAACTTCCTGATCATAAGGAAGGGTTTGCTTGCGCTATCTACAATGTCCCTATGTGATGCAATCCCATCAAAATGAAGAATGATTGTGAACAGAACACACGTTTTAACAATACAAAAAATATGATGTGCTCAAGCTGTTCTCCTATTAATATTGTTCACTTTGACCGTCGATTAGTATAGCTCCATAATGTGAATAAATAATGGACCGAGGCACAAAAATACGATCAAATGCAAAATCAATAGACCACGTGTCGATGGTATATTTTCTTCCCACTGAATACTAATTTGATTCAAGGTCAATCCGGTGCTAATAAACCCCCTTTGTACACATTCTAATTTCAGCTACCGAAATCCGATGCCAAGAAAAATCCAAGGGAGGCCTGTGCTACGAGGTGATTCTCGCCGAGCCGGCCGTCAACGTGACGCTACCGAAGCTGCCAGTGACGCCCGGTAAGGCCGTGTCCGCCGAGGAGATCGAAGAGAAACTAAAAGCCGCCGAAGAGCGGCGTCTTTCTTGGGAGGCCAAAAAGATGGCCGAATTGTCCGCCAAGATGGCCAAAATCGAGGAAGCCAGCCGCAAGAAGGATGAATTAGACAAAATGTTCAAGACGCAAGCCAAGGAAGCACTGGAAACCAAAATGGAACAATACGAGGAGAAACGGGACCAGCAGATTTCGGAGATCAAAGAAAAGTTGAAGGTTGGTATAGAACGCAATGGTTTGTTGACACGCGTGGTAAATCGACTTTCACTTTTGTCGCAGATGCACGCAGCGGAAATTGAGAAGACGCGACACAGTCTTGAGCACGCGAAAACGGAAGAGCTGAAGATTCAACTAGAAGATAAATTGCGGACCGCAGCCTCGTTGCGTCAAGATAAGATCCAGAAGACACTGGACCGGCTAAAGGAACACGTGAGTTGTTAAAAACAAAACTGTTGCATTACAATTCGGGTATTTTTCAGTGAAGCATTATTTCGCGGTTATCAGTTCACATTGCGATAATATAGTGCGGTTCTATTTTACTTAGAAGCAATCACAAACAGTAATGTTAAACAATATCACGGAACACCAACTTGAAAAGTTACCCGATTGATTGTATTTTGAATTCATGGTAAAAAAAATCCTTCCTCAAAATATACATGCCAAACAAGTATATATGTGAAATGGTTATCCGTGAAATGATGCACTGTAATAAATTCCACAAAAAGTGTTCTAAATCCATAAAATCTGCTGAGTACAACTCAATTTACTTTTTATGTTGAAATGCGAAGACCCAGTACCCGATTCTATGGTTGTCACGAAAAAGCAATTACGCTGACGATATTCGTTTCCATTATAGTCAGTATGTTTTCATTCTTCACTGTTCTATTGGGTCACTTTATGCTGTTACCATTTTCCGAGAGCCTAATATCTATTTACTGATATCCTTTACCTTTTCGTGACAACCCATGGCGGTGATGGCAAAACCGAAAAATAATATTGTTGCTTCACTTTTTTTATTGCAAGGTTATTATCACTTTATTGTTCCGTTCAGTTTACGTAAAAGGACACCTTGTTGATGTTTCTTTTGGTTTATCTTTTTCGTTTATTTTTCTTCCTTTTCATGTACATATGTTTCCATCACGAAAAATCGCGACTGATGTGCCGCAACACCAAATCACCGAAACAACGAATTACATGACACGTGCATTAATCCCCGTATCACCATAACATCAATCATCTCGGGCAACTCGACCACAACCATCCCATCGGGGATTCGTATGCAACCTCGCTCGACCCGCATGTACAATGCTGCCTGCCCTGGCGCAATCGTGTGCCAATTTCACGGGGCAATGTTTGTGCCAAAAATCATCACAAAAACCATTATCCCTCTGCATTATCCTGCCTCCTATCCTCAATCATACATGCCCTAATTGACACATCACCTTCTGAACTTGGGACTATGCGGCAATGTTGCGACCTGACTGTTATCGATTTTCCAAATGCCGGTACGACCACATAATCATCATCACCATAATCATCGTCAACCGTTTGATTGGTCATCAAATCATCATCACCATCACTCGTCATCAAACAACACCCCCAGAACACTGACAAGCTGAACGAAGTGCGAGCCACCGTGGATCTGCTCGAGTCACAGAAATCGGAGGAGAAGACCCGCATTATCGAGAACAAACTGTCCACCGCCGAGCAGAACCGCGAGAAGGAGCTCCAGAAGAAGCTGGAGACCATTCGCAAACACGTAGGTTTTTCATTTGTGCAATTTCGTATTATATTTTGCTTGAGCTTTTATTTTCGTGTGTGTATAATCACGATGGTTTGCTTAGCTACATCCAATAATTTTGCAACTTATGCTGGTTCGAATAACAGTTTTATTCTTTGGTGTGATCTTTATTTTCATTTTATGTAGTGGGATATGGGATCAATTTCCTATGTGATGGGTTCAAATATGTTAAAGAATACACTGAAATCAGAAAACTTTTTTGTATTCGCGATACTCATGAGCTGCATTTGTACCTCTCGACCTCTAAAATCCGAGATTATTCATCAAGGAGGATAGGGTTCGTCGTTTAAACGGCATTGAGGATATTTACCTTCATGTTTTTTTAAGTTTGTTTATTAGGTAGGCTCAGGCGTGTATAACACTTTACTAAGCCACAGTTAATCTTATAATTAAGCTAGTAACAAAGGGACATAACCCAACGTACTCGTGGTGACTCGAAGTTAGGCTTGCAATGTTTAAGGCTGGACAGAAGGGTGGTTCAAAAAATCGATTTTGCTCCACAACGCTCATCTGATTCTGTATCATGTTCTGAGTATCCTCCGAAAATTCGAGCTCATTTGGATAAACACTGATTTAGTACAAGCCGTTTCTTGTTTGCATGTAAATTAGTATGGGGATTTTTTTTATTATTATAGTCATTATGGTGCTGCCTCATTAAGCGCAGGTTAAAAGAAACCCTACATAGCTAAAAGGAATACTCAAGAGCTTCGACTCAACGAAAACCGCACCTTAATTAATCGTTTCAATAATTAGTAATCGATTTCAATCCATGTCGTAGTTTTCTGGCACTAATTGCATAGCTACTCAACAGGCAACATTGCTGCTCGTGGCGCGAAAGATTTCAGAGACAATTCCAGGCTACTATGTTGCACTGCACGTTTCAGTGATGCCCTCAAAGAAGTTTAACAATCATACGCGGTTTTCGTTGAGTGAAAGCTCTTAATGTCGCTCCTGACAGAATTCAAGTTTCAACGTGCTCGCGTTTTCGGGGGCACACCACTCGATACGGAAGCAACGCACAACTGTCATTTTTATTTGTTTACGCATGCTGCGACGCAGCAAAGCTGAATCAACAAAAATGACAGTTGTCCACCGCCTCCGTATCGAATGGTGTGTCCCCGAAAACGCGAGCACTTTGAAACTTGGATTCTGTCAGGAGTGACCTTAAGTATTTCTTTTAACCTGCGCTAAATGAGGAAGCGCCATAATCAGTATAATGAAAAAAAAATTCCCCATACTAATATGTATGCAAACTTGAAACGGCTTGTGCTATACCGTGACCTGCCCTAATTCCGCGCATCGCCTAATACCGTGGTTTTCATCAAAAATCAGAACCTGGCATGAAACATGATGATGATGCACTTTTAACATACCCTCGAACATCTTCGGTGTTCGAGGACCGATCCAAGATTGTGGATAAGGTCAGCGTCCGATGGTCCCGGTTTTATCAACATCGGATTTTCCACACCAAAGTAATACTGATTTGAATTTCGGAAAATTTTGCCTATCTAAACCATTTCGTCCAACCCCTGTAAGTTGCTATCGACAAGGTTTATTTTGTTGAGATGTGCGTTTAGTGATTAGTGATTGGACATAAGCCTCGACATCGCTCAAATGAAACCTCGTCTTAAGTCCTCACCTGAACCACACTCGCCCAGAAACTTTAGGAATTATAGAGAAAAGCCATCGTTCAAGTTCGTTGTGTGTCCAATTCCATTGCCACCTCGGAAGAGTACTATGACGAACTAATTGGGCAAACTCGTTGTTCGAGAATTGTCGGTCAAAAATTCAAAAACCTTACCTTCCTGTGCGCCCACCTTTGCTAGCGAGTCCACCTTCTCATTGCCGTAGATTGAGCAGTGGGATGGGACTCAAACAAAGGTAATTTTGAATGATCTTTCGACCATAATATGCATCTGCTCTCTTTATGTTCTATTTCGATTATTAGCTAATTTCTGAGTCCGAATTTATCCGAAGGAGTCCAGCTTTGTGATCTAGAATATCTTTCGGAACCCTTGATGAAAAGGTAGAAAAGTTAGGTAGAGTCGTTCGATATGGCAGAATGTCGTTGAAAGAATGGCTGAAAACGGGAGAGACAGAACCCCCCTCAGCTGAACAAAAAAGGGGTTCACTGAGGGGGTGGGACTTAAATCCGAAGAATGCCCGTTCGCCTTAGGCAAAGATCCTGGTATCTAAATCTCGTGGTAGAGACCTGCATCTTTCAGGAAGTAAAATAAGGCAGCCGCATTTGCCTCATCGTCAGCTAGGGTAATCATATTTTGGACATCTGCACACGAAGTGTTCTATGGTATTCCTGACTTCGCACAAGTCGCATTGAGACCGGAAAGGGCCCCCACGGAAGTTGTGGGAGACCTTGGTGTGGTTGGTCTGGAATCTCGACAGAATAGTCTGCTCTTTTTGTGAAGCAAAGTCGTGCCAGGGGCCGGTAGTGCCTTTAACCTTCTTTAGTGTATTGTTACTGTTCCAAATCCGAGCTCAGTCCTGGTCGACGACACTTTTTGTCCATTTTTAAACGTCGGCCAGCGGGACGGAACGGAGGCGAGGGCATCGGCGTCCACGTTTCCCTACGTTTCTGGACGAGCTCCCAAAAGGACTTTCGAAGGAAAATTCCGAAGAAATTCTTGAATAAACTTACTGTTACTTCCTGAAGGATTTTGATTGAACTTTTGTAGGAATTCAGCGAAGAACTTTTGGAGGAACTTTCCAAGGGTTTCCTGGAGAAACTTCCCAACTAATTTCTGGTGGAACCTTTGGTAGAATTTCTTTAAAACTTCCGGAGGAATTCCTGGAGCAATTTCTAAGTGAAATCATGGAGGAACTTCCGGAGAAATTTTTGGAGAAACTTCTGGAATAATTCTTGGAGGAACTTCAGGAGGAGTTCCTGGTGGAACTTCCGGAGTGATTCCTGATGGAAAATCCAGAGGAATTCGTGGTGGCACTTCCTTGGAGGAATTTCTAGATAAGCTTTTGGAAGAATTTTGAAGGAACTTCTAGAGGAATTCCTAGAGAACCTTCCGTTGGAATTTTCGAAAGAACTTCTGAGGAAATTCTTGAAGAAGCTTTCTTCGGAATTCCTGAAGGAATTTTCATGGAACTTTTAAAGGAATTCCTGGAGGAGCTTCCGGAGGAATTCCTGGAGGAGCTTCCGGAGGAACTTCCGGAGGAACTTCCGGAGGAACTTCCGGAGGAACTTCCGGGGGAATTCCTGAAGGAACTTCCTGAGGAATTCCTGGAGAAACTTCCTAAGGAATTCCTGGAGGAACTTCCTGAAGAATTCCTGGCGGTGCTTCCGGAGGAATTCCTGGAGGAACTTCCGGAAGAATTCCTGGAGGAACTTCCGGAGGAATTCCTGGAGGAACTTCCGGAGGAATTCCTGGAGGAACTTCCGGAGGAATTCCTGGAGGAACTTCCGGAGGAATTCCTGGAGGAACTTCCGGAGGAATTCTTGATGAGTTCCTGATGAGTTCCTGTTGGTTTCCTCCGGAAGTTCCTTCTGGAATTCCTCCGGAAGCTCGTTCTGGAATTCCGCCGGAAGTTCTTTCCAGAATTTCTCCGGAAGTTTATTTTAAAATTTTTGCGGAAGTTCATTTCGGAATTCCTCCGAAAGTTTCTTCTGGAATTCCTCTTCCGGAAGTTTCTTCTGAAATTCCTCCGGAAGTTCCTTTTTGGAAAGCTTTGGAAGTTATTTCTGGAATATCTTTGGAAGTTCCTTCTGGAATTCATCTGGAAGTTCCTCTTGGAATTCCTCCGAAAGCTCTTCCTAGAACTCCTCCGGAAGTTTTTTTTGGAATTCCTGCGGAAGTTGCTTCGGAAAATCTGAAGTTCTTCCAGGAATCCTTCTGGAAGTTCCTCTAGGAATTCCTGGTAGACCAATTGATACGAACTCCTACACAGTTTGAAAATTTTTGAACTTCTGGTTTAGATGAGGTGCGCATCATATACGCGAGCACGACGCACGTGTATGGACATGACTAGTCAATGTCAGATTTTGATCTGTTACACCAATTGTTCCAAACTTCACAATAGTTTGGACAACCTAGAACATCTGGTTTGGGTATAAGTGAAACGAAATTTGTAAGCGTGGTGTCTACGGACATGTATTAACATGAATGTATGATATCATGTTTGTATCGAGCGCAGTTGCCCTTGTAGACCGATTGATTCCAGAACATTTTGGGTAGCTCATAACATCTGGTTTGGATATAACAGAGTTGCAAATCACACATATAGGCTCTACGAACTTGTATGGACATGACTGGTTGATGTCAAAGTTATATTGAGCGCAGTTGACTTGATAGACTCCAAAGCAGTATGGAGTACTTCGAACATCTGATATTGGTATAACTGAGTTCCTAATCGTATGCATGGGCTCTACTGACTTGTATGGACATCTTATTGCTTACTATGTCTGAAACTTGATTTTGCATATGTACAACATGTGATAGATTTAGTTCGGAAAAGGTATTGGAGGGTAACCGCCCCTTCGGTGGGGTTTGATCCCACGACCCCAGTTCGCATGACAGGTGCTTTCCCTACTAAGCTACGAAGGAACTCCGTCGTCCACCGCAGCTTAGCGGGTACTGATGAAACCAAATTCCCAGCACCAGGAACCAGCCGATCTCTCGCAATACATTTTCAGAACTAACTCTCTCATATGTATTTTTGTACACCAAGTAGGTATTGTCCGGCTCCTACATACTTGCTTCATCAGCAACGCTTAATGCAGCATGGCTTAATACCCGGCATATAGGCAATTAACTTTGAATGTACTGATCTCGAGTGGCGATCTCTCTTCGCTTGTGTGGTCGGGTCGGGATCTGACGACCAAACTGGCACAACCTCACACAACCCTACTTTATTGAGCACCGTTGCTGATGAAGCAAGTGTGTAGGAGCCGGATAATACTAAATACTCATCCTACTTGGTTGGCATGTGTACAAAAATACATATGAGAGAGTTAGTTCTGAAAATGTATTGTGAGAGATCGGCTGGTACCTGGTGCTGGGAATTTGGTTTCATCAGTACCCGCTAAGCTGCGGTAAACGACGGAGGTCCTTCGTAGCTTAGTAGGGAAAGCACCTGTCATGCGAACTGGGGTCGTGGGATCAAACCCCACCGAAGGGGCGGTTATCCTCCAATACCTTATCCGAACTAAATCTATCACATGTTGTACATATGCAAAATCAAGTTTCAGACATAGTAATTAATTTCCACTCCGTGTGGCTTAATACCCGGCATATGGGCAATTAACTTTGAATGTACTGATCTTATTGCTGTCAGATTTGTACCGAGCGCAGTTGACCTGGTAGACCAATTGATCCAAGCTACAGAACAGTTTGGAGAACATAGAACATCTGATTGGGGTATAACTGAGTTGAAAACTATACACGTGGGCTCTTCAGATGTGTGTGGACACGACTTGTCAATTTCAGATACCTATCGAGCGCATTGACCAGGTAGACTGATTGATCCATACTCCAGAACAGTTTGAAGAACCTGAAACATCTGGTATGGGTATAACTGTGCTGTAAATCATATGCGTGGGCTTCAAGGACTTGTGTGGACATGATTAGTCGATTTCAGATAGCTATCGAGCTCAGTTGACTTGGTAGACCAATTGATCCAAACTCCTAAGCAGTTTGGAGATCCTAGAACATCTGATTTGGGCTAAACTGAGTAGAATATCATTCCCCTGGCCTCTATTGACCTACATGGACATGACGGGTTTCCATTGGCGCGGGTTTTTGTAGTTTTCATCGTCAACATTTGCATAACATCTTTCATTACTATAGAGGTCATTTTGGAGTCGCTAGGGATGTACAGAAGAAACATTTTGTTGACACATAGTATAGTCAATGCTAGAATAGTATTTTAAAACATTTTTTGAACCTGTAAGTTCCGACTGAAGAATGTCATGTAAATCGAAATTTACTATATTTTGAATAAAAAAACATCCTTACTCACGCCCCTCTAGGGACAAATTGAGCATCCCTAGAAACATATCTCACCAGTATGAAGAAACTAGATGAGATAGGTAAGACATCCGTAAAAGAATTGTGAAAATCGGTCGAAAGACGCTTGAGATACAGCTGTTCGAAAATTTAGTTTCCACGATTTTCCGATCACTGTATTCGGAGTGTTAATGCTTATGTTTACTTCAAAAATGCTTTGAAGAAAAATGCTATTTGCGCAAAACAATCATCATATCCCCGAAAAGCTGAATGAATAAGCTTTGAAATAAGCACGATTCGGCATGCGTGCGATTGCGTGCTCATAGTTAAAAATCAGGTTGAACAACATCATGTCTTCGCCATGCATGTTACAAGCAATTTTAAAAAACATCTTTGATTTACCATTGGATCGACATGATGCACCCCGTGCAATTTTCATCCAATCTTCGTGAAATTTTGAGGATAAACATTTCAAACATTATGAAAAGGTTGGGGGTCCACTATTGGGCACTTTACCCTAAATCGAAATTTTCTGGTAAAAGAACCATGAAATATGAGAGTCGCTTAGAAAATGGCTGGGAACCAGCTGTTTGAAACCATGATTCTCATGATTTCTTGATCGCAATATTCGACATATAAACCAAGAACATGTAGGGTAAAGTGCCCAATAGTGGACCCCCAACCAATAGTGGACCCTCCAGCCATTTTTGCATTATTACAGCACAATGTAAACATTTTGCTATGAAATTCCATCGGGAGAACCTACCTTACAGTCCTATGATTTGATTACATGCATTGGAAATGCTATGGAAAGTAAAATTAAATGATTTTTTACAATTCTATAAAAAATAAACACGAGAGTGTCCATTATAGGAAAAATTTGGGGGGTCCATAATAGGGCAGAAGAACGTCCCGAAACGGAACATAAAAATCAAATGAAGTGTCGACTATAGGGAAGCAAATTCCTATTATGGACCCCCAGGGGGTCTACTATAGGGCGAATTCAGTCAGACTTTAAATGTTAATTTCAATGAATAACGTCGTGTATTTCAGTGTTTTATGTATATATCGTGAAGAGGAGATGCAGAACTTGGTATTAGATGTCAAGCAGAATTATTATGTTGAAAATTTCTACTCCTTATGACAAAAAGAGCAAAATTTCGCTACTAGGGGGTCCCCTATTGGGCATTTTACCCTACTTCCCAACATGTAATTAGGTTCTGGGTTCATTTATTTTATTAAACAAATGTGATGAAATTTGCATAAAAAGTACAGTCACAAGATGAATCATTGGACTAATATACCATGCGTCTCCATATGCTTTTATGCTTATGTATATGCTGCTGACCAGTTTTCAACATCCCTATCAACTGTATCACTTGGGAGGCCCATTTTGCCTGAACAATAGGGGCAACCAACTCTAAACTTTGCGAAAATATTACTCATTGTCCCGCAATAGTACTTGGTGGTATTTCTAGTATCCATGATTTTCGTCAAACAACGATACGGTTGCTAGTTCGGTTGTTATGGCGTTTGTTGGTTAGTTAATGAAACACAGTGCTCCTTCGTTTTGAAAACATCTGTTTTCTACCTCCTACAGATTCTAGAAAACATTCAAACCGCCATTTTATATTTCTAATACCATAAAACCAAAAAAGGAGCCCCAAAGATTGTTCCAAAAGTGTTGGTAATGGAAATAGTTGTTCAGGGATTTTTTTTAGAAATTTAAAAGAGATTAATATTATGTGTTGCATAAAACGGGGTATGTATTTACTGGGTAGCGTCGTGTTTCATGCTTTCCAAAGCAGGGGCCTCATTGCGCATCTCTTTTCGACAGCTCTTTCGTATGACAGTTAGCATGGTTTGCTCGTTTCGAGTCGAGGTGCGCAATTCCACCCCAGGGCTCTTTGATCAATTTTCCGTTGATACGACGTAGTTTTTCGCTAGTATACGTTAGTATTTCTGGATACTGTTGAAAGTTTAGAGTTAGTTGCCCCTTGGGACATGCAGATATGCAGATAACGTAGTATTTTAACTTATATGAACATGCAATCATACAAACATAAAAATAACTTCTACGCCGTTAAAACGACAAACCCTATCTTACTTTGTGATATAATCTGATAATGTTTCCAGCCAATCAACTTACGCAAGTCACCAGCCGATTTTATAGATCGAGAACTACAAATGCAGCACATGAGCATCACGAATACACATTTACTGTCGACCAGTTGTTGAAATGAAGGACGAGTGAAATAAAAATAGCACCACCATATTTATTCAGGCACCGCAGGTGTATTCAGTCTGTTAGAAGACGTTAATCCTGTTTTTCTTTCTAATGGTCCATTTTTGGGTAGGAATTTGGGTTGACGTGCTGAAATGAAGATGTTAACTATCATTTGTGGTAACAAGGAATGATAGCTATCATTAGACAGCGGACGGGACATCTACACAATAACTAGTGGACCGTTGGAGAAGTTTTCTCCTTACTAGGAGGGCAGGAACCGAACCCACACTCTACAGCACGGAAATGCGCCCAGACGACGACGCCACTCAGCGCACATGAAGCCCACATAGGTTGAGCTTCCGAGGGGTAGCATTTAATTTTTATCCACTGGATGCTAGACAAACGTTGCTGGAGTTGCCTTATCTTAGTTATCGGATATTCAGGAGTCAGGAAACACTGTTGGTGCGATTACAGAAAAAAAACTGTTGTTTGATATTATATTTGCTTCGCCAGAACCGGCTAATAACGAGCTGTGTGATGATCTCGTCAATTTCAGCTTCTGCATAGATCGTATAACGATCTCTAACAGCGCTACAAGCTGCTCGTTCGTTTGGCAAAACATTTGAGTGAAGTTAATCAAATTCATGTGTTGATATGCGTTTGCATGAAAATCTTAACATCCTACACAAATACGTGTTGGAATGACATTTTCTTTTTTATTTTAATTCTAGGAACGACGTGCGGAGATTGTGCGCCAGAACAAGGCCGCCCTTGCCACTCAAAAGAATGACGACTCCAGCGTCACCGCATCATCCGGTTAAGGATCGACTAGAGCCATCGTACGAGCTTCCTTCTTTAACCCTCTCTCTTTCTCTTCTTCATACCTACCATTTAAATTGCAATTGCAATGCACCGACCGCTCGTCCTCCCCATTTTCTCCCTAAGTAGTGCTAGAACAACATTGGCGGCGAGACATGAGCGCGTGAACATGACACCAGAAAAGCTCACTGCGAATCGCACCAAGCAAAACTAGAAGTACATGAACGAGTTCAGTCACAAACACAGAATAAAATACCTAGAGAATTAAATAAAAGAGTTATGAGAAAATAAATAACAAAGTATCAATTGCAAAACAAACAAGAGCAAAGAAAATAAGAGAATTGATATCAGCGAGCATAGCAAGCAAATCAGCAAGCCGAAAAGCAGCGCCGAACGCAAAAACCTAACAAAAAACTGTTTATTGATTGATCTAGCCATTTGATGCAACGTGTGCAACCAAAAGAAGATAGATAGATACAAATGAATCAATAACAAAACTTCTTTAAAAGAAGACTATAATCGATATTTGAAATAAATTTGAAGAAAACCTATAATCACTACCTTTTTTTTAAACAACAACTATTAGGAAGAACGCTGATTCAATCTGCAAAAAAGCAACATGGTAGAACTTACTACACAAAACCAATCAACAAAGTAGGTCTCAAATGAACACCCTATAATCAGTTGAAGGAAATTTAAAAAATATACTATCACATAAGGAAGCAAAGATGACTAACATTTAAATTGCAACTTGAGTTAATTTCTATAATCCAACAATGTAAAACAGATGGTGTTATGTCGGTCGATGGAAAATCCTTTAGCGTTCAAATAAATGTAAGCCGAATGTATTTCTCTCCATATAACCCAGAAAAGTCTCTTTACATGCATATAACGGAACCATTTGGTGTCAGAACTTGATCCGAAAAGAAGTTAAACTGGATATTACGTTTCCTATAAAAGGCAAGTTTCATTTTTTTTTTATTTTCCAACCAATCAGAATAACGATGAGGAATTAGAAAACGACGTTTTTTTGTTTCAAAATAATAAATTTATAGCATATAAATAGATCTTAGATAGCTCACAGAACGTGAACTTGAAAGCGGTAAGCAAAATTTGTGTCTGCTATCCAGAACAAGCGATCGCATCTCAGTCCCATCATCGACGGAAACTGCCCAAACATACGTCACTCGTCTCACAAAAAAATAAAACAAACAGGTGGAAAACAAACAAAAGTAACAATAGCAGGAATAGGAGCAGCGGTTTTGCTAATGCTGCGACAATTTAGGTAAAAATGGACGCAATTTTTTGAGTTATTTTTTTGTAGTTTTATAGAAAGCAAGCTTTTCGAGATGGACATTTTTAGAGGAATACACCCAATAGTATTAGCTGATCTAGGCAACAATAGAAGCATACAGAAGTCAGAATCACTTAGATAAATAGCACGAGGGGAAAGTGAAACACAGTGAGAGATCGAGTCGTCGTGTTCTCCAGGAATGAGAGACTTCAGTGAGGTGCGACATTGATCGCTTGATGTTTCAGTATCGAATTGGCTTACTTCATTTGCTCTTTATTGGTTGCAAACGAACGCAGGGAAGAAAAGGGTTTTGATAAAACACAACCCATATTAACAAGTGGCTGACGATGGGAAACGGTTGGAAATACGGATGAGTATATGAATTTGTTGAGTTAAATAATAGTCGTGAAATTATTTTCACAAGTTTTATGAGAAAGCTGAAAGGAATCGATCGACAACGTTGTTACACAGAGATTTCAGAAATTCCGTCGAGTACTGATCGTAGTACGACCGACATTGTATGCAACACAGGGTCAGCTTAAAAAAGTTGATATTAACCAACGGCATTAGACACATGTCGTTTCAGACTTCAAGTGAAAGTTACTGTCTCAAAAAGTGCGAGTTTAACTTTTTTTTTCTAATAGTCGATGTCGTTGACTATTATAGCAACAACGTTCAAATGAATCTGATCCGCAACGAATTGATATAAATTGCTTGACAAATATGTTGGTTAAAATGACGATGTTCACATTCTGACTAGGTCAGTAGACGTAACATCGATCTCCATACATTGGATATATAGAATCACCAAAAAAAATATTTATTATTTATACAGCAAACATGATGCCACATCTTCCGTCATTTTCCTGCAGGGTCTTAAATTATAGTGGTAAGAGCCCGGGGATGAATTTCCAAATTTCATATCTAACAATCCCAGCAAATTGTTTCCCAATTTGTATTTCCGACGCTGTCAGGTTATTATAGGATCAATTCGGGTAGCTTCGAGACCGAACTTGATATGACACCATGGTGTTAGGATCCAGTCAACCTCAGCGTATGAGTAAATAATCAAGGCTATGATCTGTAATCGACAAGTTCAAACATCTTGAGGGATAAGCAAAGCTCAGAATGGATGGATGACCGAATAGAAGAGTAGAGTTACAAAAAGGAAGCAAGTTTATGTTAAATCTCAATTTTAAAATTATTCTTAAAAAATCCCTTGTAAGTTAAGTGTAACCTAAGCTCTATTAATTATTATTACGATTATCATTACATTATTGATACTGATAGCACTAAAACAAGCAAATTAAGACACACTTACAAAAAATATTATATACCTACATTCATATTGCATCGCCTCTGTGCCGCCTTTTTACATTATTATTCTCTCTATTATTGATTCTAATTGCGAAACTAAGGAAAAATCCAACATTTATACATATATTTATACCTTAATCGCAAACCTGTGATGGGATGGGCGGAGGAAGGCACCTATCTACAGACACATTAAGGGTGCGGAACATTTTAGTTCCCACCGCGCTTCTTCCGGAAACCTCCCGAACACAACGTTAGAATTTTAAGTTTTGCTTATTGGCATTGTGTAAACAAGAGATAGCTGTTGTGTATCGTCACGAACGTATAAGGAATTGCAAGTCGGAGCTCGGAAAGCGTTCGGTACTTTTAAGTGCTTACATTTTTACGTAAAAGAAGTAATGAGAAGCCTTTTGTAATATAGAATAAAAAATTGGAATGAAATTAAAATTCAGCTTATCCATTTGTTGAACTGAAACACCTGTTTGAGAGCTTGATTGATTCGTTTCTTTTAGTTTTGTTCAAAGCATTCCCGCCTAATACCGTAATTAATCTGATAAAAGTGCGCAAACATGGCACCTTTTTGTCACCTTTGAAAAGGTTTAACAGATTGGCGATAGTGCCACGCTGGTATCTATCTTCGCTTTTTTGTATGAGTCACAAAAAATAAATACATACATTCAAATCACACAATTGTTTAGTCCCAAAATAAACGCTCCGCGGACAATAAGATGCGCTTTATTTGGAATCACTCATCACTAAGTAAAACTAAAGATTAAACACATCATTTCGATGTGCTTGATATGGAAACGGTGGAAGAAACAAACTCCCAAATAGCGGAAAAAAGTGTTTATACTAGCTCAAATCACGGTGTTATGAATCGATGTTCGCTAAAATGCATAAATAAGGAATGTGACAAAGACACAGACGGAACAGAGACTGGTTTACCAACGGAACAAAATGGTGGTAATATTGTAGACAAAAAAAAACAAAAAACTAACAAAATAAGTAAACTAAATCTAGTAAAGTGCTTAAAGGACATTATTTTGGTAAATGCTTTTTTCCCTCGGTTGGATGCTTGAATGGAATGGAAATACCAAATTTAACAACAATGTGTTGTAAAAAATAAACAAAAAATGAACTATCAAAGCAAACATTAAGTAATAAAAAACGATGGAAGTTTTTCTTCGTTCCCAACACAGACGCATGATTCACTTTCACTAAATAGGAAAGCCCAGCAAAAATAGAAATCGAACATTATTGAAAAATCTCTTTGAACAAAGTGAAAATAAAAGCAACAAAAGTGTATCAAATCTAATCTAAAAACGCATTATACAATTATCATGATTAATATATTATTAAATCTATTATATATAGCACAAGCAAGCT
This sequence comes from Armigeres subalbatus, assembly GCF_024139115.2. NCBI lineage: Eukaryota > Metazoa > Arthropoda > Insecta > Diptera > Culicidae > Armigeres > Armigeres subalbatus. Next base: position 331,821,465 of record NC_085140.1, read on the forward strand.
TCTGTGATGGGTTTCATTCATATTTTTAACGGAAAAGAGAAAAAGGAAACAACAATCAAGCAGCAACGTTAAGTAAGATCAAAATACCGACTTAAGTATGCTTCACTATGATATTAGTAACTCGGAGTCTGTGAAAAACATCACCACAATAAAGGCACAGCTCCAGAGCAGAAACAAAATAAAAATGAAGAAACATCCAGCGGAAACCTAAAACAAGACAAAAATGAAATCGAACACAAAAGAGAGGGGTGCGACAAGGCATCAGAGTAAGAACATGCAAGACACACAAACAAAAGGAATGAATGAATGACGATAATGAAGAAACGAAACAACAGTTTAGTGTAAAATATAAAACCAAACTAACAAGTGGAATATCAGAAATAAAAATTGATTTCAAATAAAGACAAAAAAATCAACGTTTTTTTACGTTTCACGTTCGAAACTTCCCTACTTCCCTCCCAATCTATTACAAAAAATCCGACTCAATCCACCTACAGTCCTTCTTACACTTTTGAAAAGTTTGAGTGTGACGAGTGCATATAACAAATTCTATGCATAAATTGGATAACAAATAACTGAGATTTTTATACTAAAAAAAAAGGTCGTATAGCTTTAGTTAGTACATTTTGATCGCATTTCAGAGATATCCGCAGTATCCTATATCCGATTGCAAAAAAGCATTCCATGGCAATATTCTAGCTTCCGCTTATAGTTAAGAGAGCTCAAATAAAAATACACAAAGGCTGCAGATTCAACTTGCCACCAACGGAACTTTGATCAGATGAAAATGTATGACATATGGAATGTCTTATGCTCTTAATCTTGAGGTAGGTATCTTCAGAACCCAATGTCTGACCACAAAATATCTGGAGCCCACTGTCCGATTGAGAAAAAAGAAAGTTAATGTATTTAAGGGCAATATTAGAGTGAAATCAGTAGTGATTCAGTCTCATTCTAAATTTTCGACCACTATTCTAGTTTTAATCTGGAGCAAAATAGAACAAACTCGCGGGTTTCCCCAGCAGTGTTCTATACATGTTTTTCAAATTTTCAATTAATTGAAATGTTATTGCCAAGTTACTGTTACTGACATTTGACTGGTATAAAAAATGAATCTAAAAGAGCTGCTGGGAAAATGAATGTTTCAGATTCATATTCAAACTGACAGCCCCGAACGATTTGAATCACTGCTGATTTTACCCTCAGGGTAAAGAAATCAGTAGTGATTCAGTCTCATCACAGACAAACAGACATAACACTCGTCAAATTTCCATCGTTCAATGATTTACTGGTCGATTCAAATAATCATTAGTTGGCCAATCGATAACTCGTGGCGCTCGCATCGGATTTGCTCGAGTCTGACGTTTGCTCACTACCGCCATCTGGTTCGTAATTTGCCCAACTAACTGGAATCGACAGATGTCGTTAGTGTTTGAATGACGATTAATTTGATGAGTGAATGTTCAATGTGTTATGTCTGTTTGTCTGTGGTCTCATTCTGAATTTTCGACCACTATTCTAGTTTTAATCTAGAGCAAAATAGAACAAACTCGCGGGTTTCCCAGCAGTGTTCCATTCATGTTTTTTCAAATTTTCAATTAAATGAAATCATTATGTTGCTGCCAAGAAAGGCGCGCTGTAATTGCAAAGTGGATTGATGTGTAGATAAAATGACGCATTCATACACCAAAACAATTGGAAAATATTTGAATCTCGTGGTTCAAATCTGCAGAAAATAGAACGGAGCGTTATACCAGTTTTATTTTTTTGACATTTGACTGGTATAAAAAATGAATCTAGAACAGCTGCTGGGAAAATGAATGTTTCAGATTCATATTCAAACTGACAGCCCCGAACGATTTGAATCACTGCTGATTTTACTTCCATTTGGTCACAAATGAGTTCAAATCTGATCATAGATGGCTGCGATATTAATGTGACAATATTATATTAGTTTTCTGAAAATATGTCACATGTTTGTATGTTACCGATATCTCTGAAACCGAACACCCGATAGAAAAAACCCAACTTAATCCACCTACAGTGAACGCAACCCTTCTTACACTTTTGAATGGTTGTATGTGCCCAGTGCATATATTACAATTTCTATGCATATGACCTTCAATTGAATATAAAATAACTGATATTATCATGCTTTTATCGATTTCAAAATGAAAAAAGGAATATTTCTGGAAATTTAACAATTTTAAAAAAATACAAAAAGACTGCAGATTTGATTTGCCGCCTTAAATGGCAATATTACAGCTTCTGTTTAAGCCCAAAAGAGTTCAAATCGGGTCATTGACGGCTGAGATATTGGTGTGACAATTCTTCATTAGTAGTCTGAAAATATGTCTCATATTCGTATTTCACAGATATCTCTGAAACCGAATTTCCGATAGCAGAAAAAAATTAATGGGTCCAATGACAAAAACATTATTATTATTTAATCAGACTAAGGCCGAAGTGGCCTGTGCGGTATATAAGAGTCTTCTCCATTCGGCTCGGTCCACGGCTACACGTCGCCAACCACGCAGTCTACGGAGGGTCCGCAAGTCGTCTTCCACCTGATCGATCCACCTTGCCCGCTGCGCACCTCGCCTTCTTGTACCCGTCGGATCGTTGTCGAGAACCATTTTCACCGGGTTATTGTCCGACATTCTGGCTACGTGCCCGGCCCACCGCAGTCGTCCGATTTTCGCGGTGTTTTCCCAGCAGCTCTTGCAACTCGTGGTTCATTCGCCTCCTCCACGTACCGTCCGCCATCTGCACCCCACCATAGATGGTACGCAGCACTTTCCTTTCGAAAACTCCGAGTGCGCGTTGGTCCTCCACGAACATCGTCCAGGTCTCGTGTCCGTAGAGGACTACCGGTCTAATGAGCGTTTTGTAGATGGTCAGTTTGGTACGGCGGCGAACTCTATTCGATCGGAGCGTCTTGCGGAGTCCAAATTATGTACGATTTCCAGCCACTATACGTCTCCGAATTTCTCTGCTGGTATCATTTTCGGCAGTCACCAGTGAGCCCAAGTACACAAATTCTTCTACCACCTCGATTTCGTCACCACCGATGCCAACTCGCGGTGGGTGGCTCACATTGTCTTCTCTTGAACCTCTTCCTATCATGTACTTCGTCTTCGACGTGTTGATGACTAGTCCGATCCGCTTGGCTTCCCTCTTCAGTCTGATGTAGGTTTCCTCCATCTTCTCAAAGTTACGTGCCATAATATCTATGTCGTCGGCGAAGCCAAATAGCTGGACGGACTTATTGAAAATTGTACCACTCGTGTTAATCCTTGCTCTTCGTATTACCCCTTCCAAAGCGATGTAGAATAGCAGACACGAAAGACCATCACCTTGCTGTAACCCTCTGCGGGTTTCGAAGGGACTCGAGAATGCCCCTGAAACTCGAACTACGCACATCACCCGATCCATCGTCGCTTTGATCAACCGTGTCAGTTTATCCGGAAAACCGTGTTCGTGCATTAGCTGCCATAGCTGGTTCCGATCGATTGTATCATATGCGGCTTTGAAGTTGATAAATAGATGATGTGTGGGCACGTTGTATTCGCGGCACTTCTGCAGTACTTGGCGAATGACGAACACCTGGTCCGTGGTGGAGCGTTCGCCCATAAAACCCGCCTGGTACTGCCCCACGAACTCCCTTGCAATTGGTGCTAGTCGACGGCATAAAATTTGGGAGAGTACCTTGTAGGCGGCGTTCAGCAATGAGATTGCGCGGTAGTTGCTACAATCCAGCTTATCGCCCTTTTTGTAGATGGGACACACGACACCTTCCATCCACTCCTGCGGCAAAACTTCCTCCTCCCAAATCTTGGTAATGACCCAGTGCAGCGCTCTAGCCAGTGCCTCACCATCGTGTTGGTAGTTGGTCAACCCCAGGGGCTTTGTTGTTCTTCAGCCGGCCAATCTCCTCCTGGATTTCTTGGAGATCCGGAGCCGGTAGAATTATGTCCTGCGCGCGTTCCCCCAGGTCCATCACCATACCGCCATCTTCGTCTGCCACATTGCCATTCAGGTGCTCTTCGTAGTGCTGCCGCCACCTTTGGATCACCTCACGCTCGTTCGTAAGAAGGTTCCCGTTTATGTCCTTACACATATCAGGCTGTGGCACGTGGCCCTTACGTGAACGGTTCAACTTCTCATAGAACTTTCGTGTGTTATTAGCGCGGTACAGTTGCTCCGTCTCTTCACGGTCTCGATCTTCCTGCTGACGCTTTTTCCTCCGGAAAATCGAGTTTTGTCTATTCCGCGCCTGTTTATATCGTGCCTCGTTCGCCCCGTCTTGTAGCCGCCCAATATTAAGCCGCGGCGTCCGACTTCGACGCGTGTTGTACACCGTCGAGAGCTTTGAGCGCAGGCATACTGCAACGAGGTAGTGGTCGGGTCCAATATCAGGCCTGGTAGCGATGAATGTCATTCAAAATAGGGACTTAGTGACCAACGATGATTAAAAAAGTGACCTAATAGTGACTTTCAGTTGCAGGAAAAGTGACCAAATAGTGACTTTTGTATGAAGTTTATAACCAGATAGCGAGCTACAAGTTGCATTAGCATTGCTACGGTGTAATTCGTAGACTAAAAACTATCCTCATGTTTATCCTTAATCCTTATCTAGAACGTTATATTATAGGATACGCCTATTTTCACGGTTACCAGGAAAAGGATGGAACTTTTCAAAACGACTTATCTGCTTTTGAAAACAAAGATTCAAACGACGATTTGACGAATCTGATAACTCTCCCACGCAAACCAACACCATCAACAGGTAGCGGAAACCTTCACCTACCTATTGGTGGTGTTGGTTTGCGTGGGAGAGCTATCAGATTCGTCAAATCATCGTTTGAATCTTTGTTTACAAAAGCAGATAGTCGTTTTGAAAATTTTGTCTTGATTTAGTCACATTACAAAAATGTATACACCCGGCGTCACAGGTAGTGAGGTACAAGTTTAAAATTTAAGCAACGATTTGAAGCAAGTTCTACAGCATTGTGGTAATAATATTTTCTGTGAAATTGTAAAACAATGGTAATGAATGATCCAATGGGGTCGTACGCATATTACATAAGCAATTTTTCGATCCCCCACCCCTCATGTAAATTTTTTTCATACAAATGATTTTAAAATACGATTTTTCCAGCAACAGGTAGATTTTTCCAATAACAAGAGTTAAAAGTAAGTGAAGAAGTTAACAATGTACTACGCGTCTCCATGCATAACCTATACCAGAATGCTGATTTGACGAAGCGAATCTGCCAGCTAAAAGGTGTTTTGCATCACAGGAAGATGTTTACGCTTATCTGTAGCAGGTTTCTATAATACTCAATTATGTACTCTGTACTGGAAGTCTGCAATTCGCATTTTAACAAATTCCATTCGTGAAGAGCAAGACCGCAGTTGACCTGAATCGAAAGTAACCTGACGATTTTCACAATAGACCCCTGGAAATAATTATAAAACATTCGCTGATTTTCATACAAAATGGTCATGCTTGAGGATCAAAGTCTCGATTTCTAGCGATTGAGGAAATTTTTGGCATCCCAGCCTAAAATTACCTTATTTTTTTAATTATGGATTGTTTTTTGAATGGATGTTTATTGAAAAGGCACGTTTGATAAAATATAGTTGCAAACTATAATATTAGAAATCATTATAAAGCCACTCCACTTGTATGGAGCTTAATAAAGAAGAGATGGCTTTACAATTATTTCCAACTAAAACGTTCAGGAAACATGCATACAAAAAATAATCGTAATTTGGGATACCAAAAAAGTCCTCAATCTGATCACTCGAGATTGTGATCCCCAAACAATTCATTTTGTACAAAAATTTACTTTCGATTCGGTTGATAATAAAAGTAGGTACAAATGATTTTTATTTTGAACTTTTTTTTCAATAGGTGGTGCGAAAATAGTGAATTTAGTGACTATTTTCCTAAAAATAGTGACTTTAGTGACTTTTGGATGCAAATAGTAACTTTTTAGTGACTAGACTCAAAATAGTGACCAAGTCACTAAAAAGTGACTCGCTACCAGGCCTGCAATATTTGCACTGCGGTAAGTGCGGACGTTCGTGATGTCGGAGAAGAATTTACCGTCGATTAGAACGTGGTCGATTTGGTTTTCCGTTTCTTGGTTAGGTGATCTCCATGTGGCCTTGTGGATATTTTTGCGGGGAAAGAAGGTGCTTCGGACTACCATTCCGCGGGAGGCTGCGAAATTTATGCATCGTTGGCCGTTGTCATTCGATACGGTGTGCAGACTATCCGGTCCGATGACCGGTCTATACATTTCCTCCCTTCCTACCTGCGCGTTCATGTCACCGATGACGATTTTGACGTCCCGCCGTGGGCATCCATCGTATGTTTGCTCCAGCTGTGCGTAGAACGCTTCTTTCTTGTCGTCGGGTCTCCCTTCGTGTGGGCAGTGCACGTTGATGATGCTATAGTTGAAGAAACGGCCTTTAATCCTCAGCTTGCACATCCTTGCGTTGATTGGCTGCCACCCAATCACGCGTTGGCGCATCTTACCCAGCACTATGAAGCCGGTTCCCAACTCGTTGGTGGTGCCACAGCTTTGGTAGAAGGTAGACGCCCGATGCCCGCTTTTCCACACTTTCTGTCCTGTTCAACAAATCGCCTGCAGCGCCACGACGTCGAAGTGGCGGGTATGTAATTCATCGTCGATCATCCTGTCGCATCCTGCAAAACCTAGCAATTTGCAGTTCCATGTTCCAAGCTTCCAATCGTGATCCTTTATTCGTCGCCTAGGTCTTTGCCGATTATATCGAGTCGCATTATCTCTTATATTGTTCGTATATATTGGTTTTCCAGGCGGCTTATTGGGCCTGCGCAAACCTCCTGTCTCGTCGGAGGGCCGTCGTGTCAGGGCTGTTTAGCGTCCCACCCAACACCAGGACGTGGGCTTGTGCGCTTTGAGCGGCACACGGTCGCTTTGGTGGGGCCTACTTGCGGATACATGCAGCTTTTTATAGAGGTTTAACAGGGCCCACTGTCAAACCCCACCACATCCTAGGCAGGCGCCACAACTCACAGATGGCCTGGGGAGGTATCGTCAATTCCTTGGACATAGTCCCTGCTGCCCCCCCCCCCCGGTCATGAAATTTGGTCAACGCTTTACTGAGAACGAGTACTTCGAAGGAGGTGACTGTCGTCCCGGCGAAAGAGGTCCAAATACTAAGAGAAAAGGTTAACTTGGGAAGGCTAGAGAGTCAACTGCATTTAAAGAATGATGGTTTGAATAATTTTGAGAAAACAGGCAATTTCCGTAATGTAATGTTCAACTATATGGGTTTTTTTTAAATTTGCACAGGGAATGAGACGTCTAGTTCAGTTGGTAGTCAAACTATAACAAACTGTTTATTCTTCTTAAACTCAATACATTGATCACTCAGGCGCAGTTGGAAATGAGAACCCAACCAGTGGGATTTACCTTTCTACCGAGTGGACTTTGCCACTACACGTAAGTTTTAGAGAATCTAGTCATGCCAAGGATTATTGAGTTGAGTTTATATGTCAGACTGGAGAATTTTTGCGTTAAATATCCTGGAGGGTCTATCGAATGTGCGAATATTATGAATTTGTGATTTAGTTTATGACAATAATCTAAATCGGAAGGATCTGAGTCTGCTCTAGCATCTAAAAAAAACAACTGGGATATCAGAAAATGTGATAAATAAATATCTTTTAATCAGCAAAGATCTAAAAATCTGAATATGTAATCAGGAAAACGACTGAAACATTCGAAGATTGAAATAGACAATTTCACTGTTTTCATCCAGTGCTTTTTCATACTGAACAAAAGTCAACGGACAATACCCAGTAGAATTATTATAACCGGCAAGAGCGACTGAGGTAGACGGAATCGAACGGAGAATACTCGCGGAGGAAACGATTAATTAATAAAAGTGTAATAATACTTGAAGGATTTCGGAGCTGTTGTAGAAAGGTGTTACTCGCTTGGTGGTTCGTGTTGAAAGAGGCCGACAGTCGCCGGACCATTTATTAGATCGGTATTGGTCTTGATCGATTGCTATAAACGAGTTTTATAGCAGTACACTGAAAATACCTTTTAGTTATTTTAAGGTACATATCAATCCTTCCCTTTTTCAAGATTTCAGATAGTCTATAAGACTTAGAAGGGAAAATTATTCGCAAATATTTACAGAAAAACATCCCGGATAAAAATTTACAGTAACTTGTATGACATAACCCATTGAAATACAATAGATTGTGTGGCAAACAATACAAACTATTGTATGCTTATTGTAAAATGTTCACGGTTGTAAAAGATCTTTATTGTACGTACGTAATTGAAAACAATAAAATTACAATAGCTTTGCTTGTTAAATAAATAAAAATGTTATACCGATTCTCAAGTATATTTTCATATTGCAGGTCTAGAAATGTTATGCAATACAAATTTGATTTAAAAAAAATGAAAGGGAACAAAAACTTTTACTTATCATTTTACTCGGAGAATGGCTGGATTCATTTGAGCGTGTACAGTTTTGTTTATAATTAGTGAAGAGATGAAAATAATGAAATTACAGTTATTACAGTTTCTGCTTCTGGGCAAGCGGTAGATCACTATGGCTTCTGTCCCGTGGTAAGTATCTAAAGTGTTGAAGCGCGTTAGAGCATCATCACTGGGCGCGAGAATTTTGATCACCCTCACTGTACTGTCATTTTAGATTTGTCACTCTTTTTCGCATCGGTCACTATTTTCGGTTATCATTTTGGTGGCTGCATTCCGTAAGGCCCGATGCCCACGTAGCGTCTTTTCAACGCTGCGTGCACACGGCGTTAAAAGGACGCATGTGTGCATCGGGAACAAGCGGTAACGCAGCGTCGCCGCACCGATGCACACCTGCGTTTTTTCAACGCCACGTGCACGCAGCGATGAAAAAACGCTACGTGGGCATCGGCCCTAACGGTGACGTTCGACGTTTGATAGTTCATCAAATAGTAGCGCTGTTATTTGGTCAATTTGGTCACCTGTCAGTTGCGCTACTGTTTTAACAGCGCGTTTAGTAGCGACCGATAAAGTGTCAAGTAATGATACTGCGCTGACAAACGGTGTATACTCACCACCGGTAATCGTTATCTTATACTACAAAAGTTCAATGTACATAATGAACGCAGTGGTTCATCCCGAACAAAAAATAAATGAAAATTTTATCATCATAATACCTGATGACATGCCTGGTAACATGTACCTTCGTTCCTTTACAGAAATGAAGCTTATGGTAAATAAAATACTGCTGCTTGCAGGTCACTGATTCAAGATCGTTCAGTGGCTACCATTGGCCAATCTCACCAACGGGAAGAATTATGAAGAAAAACGGAAAACCAATAAGAGCTGATGCAGGTATTTTCTTCTTTTCTTCTCGACGTATTTTTTCTAATAAAACTGACATTCTTTTATAATTTACATTTTTCACAGGTTTATATCTATATGTATTGTCTATTCGGAACAAAGTTAGTACGCTTTTCAAACCGATGTTGGATTTTTCTCCAGATACAGACAACCCACTTAACTTTGGAAGTAGTGCGCTGGATTCGTCTAAAGATATGCTAAACAACCGGAAGAAAATAAAATAATTAGTAAAACAATTAATTGTATTGTATTTTTATTGTACTACTGGAGTATAATGTATTCTAAATCCTGTTGTATTTCTATTGTAAAACAATAGAAACAGTAATTAAAAACATTTAAAACACAATGTTTTCTATTGTTTTGTCGCTCGAAATCATCCCATTGAAGAACCGTAAAATCAATTGTTTTGCTCCGAATTTTGTATGGAAAATTTTCGATTTTTTTATTGTAAAGATACATAACAACCCCCCTTTTTAATTGTAAAAGTCCCATTTACCATTCATTTTATCGTGGAAAACCATTATTTCTTATGTGATTTTATTGTCAAAATTCCATTATATTCAATGGTAAAAATTATGTTTTAAATGGTGTTGTAACAATAAAATTTATGATATTTTAATGATATTTTTTATCCGGGTCGATCATTTAAAACTAAAATGATTCAAATTCGCTTAAAATATTCTTTCTTCTTGTTCTTTTCGAATGCCTCGGCAGGCCATCGAGCGCCAAATTCGATTCACTTATTCTTTTTCCGATGCGGTTTGACCGGCGACTGGAACCCCCACAATGCTCACTCCGAGAATCCCCGGAAGAGCTTTTCGCTGACTCATCATCGACACGCGTTCTTCGTTGTGGTAATGGATCGGGATCATCGACATAGGGATCGACATGTACCATCATCGATTGACATCTCCGGACGCGCGCATCGCCAATGGCCTTCATTTGACTTCGGAGTATCGTGGCCGTCATTCTGCCTCCAACTGTAGTCTGTAAAATATTTTTACAAATACGTTTACGAAAATTAGCATACAACCATTTATCCTGAGGGTTACTGTTCCTGTACCATAAGGCATCATCAGCCATCAGGCTGTCCAAAAGATCTTTTCTATGCTTTTTGCCAATATCATCATTAGATCCAGTAATTAATTCATCATTGAGATAATCACAGCTTATTAATGGTACTTTACTGTTATTGTTGTATTTCTTTACATTAATCATATAGATTAACAATTTGAAAGTATAGCCTAAAACCTTCTGAGAAGAAATAAATCCTTCCATCGTCATATCATTTTTAAAATTTATTAAAAATAGTCCAATTAGATCCTCCAGTTTAGCGTATAAGCATTTTGGGTCAAGTAAAAACATTCTAATTACATCTTTAACCATTCGAACTATTCTCTCCGCCTTGCCATTAATAGCAAGATTATACGGATGACTGTTTAAACCCCATATTCCTTGCCTCTCAAAAAAGTAAGGACTTAATAGAGGACCACTACTTGACATTCTGTCTGGAAACCCAAATTTAGCCAAATATGCTAACAGTAGTTTTATCAATTTTTTACATTCCTTTCTATTTTTCATCCATTTAAGGACATAGTTGGAAGAGTACCACGATGGCCGTCAATATGGCACCGGACCTTCCACGGGTCGTTACCACACCTCCCGCACTCTTTTCCCACCAACATTCGAATGCATCGAACAGCATCGAACAAAAGTTTAATATTCAAATTACTAACCTGCTCACAGCATATTTATTTACTTCCCGTAATAATTAACATGTTTCTTCAAAGAATCCTTTGCATTTCGGCTCGAATTATAGAATAAATCAGCAGCTTCGTGCCAATTTAATAGCCGTTCGCGATTTGGTGGGCTTATCACTGCACTTCACTTCCTCTTAAAGGGCATTGAAAAAATCAAGTTTTCACACACTTCTCCGCACATGAGCAGCCCGAAATGTTGATGGAATGCCAATTAAACATCACTTTTTGAAATCAGTCACTTGTTTGAAGCGAAAACTTAATATAAACTGCTATTTTTGATCGAAAAAACCCACTAAAAACTGATCGCGGAGCGAATGTAAACACCGGCAGCGGCAGCAGCAAACTAATTTTTAGGGTGGCTCAAAAATTATTTTGCTCCGCCACGCTCAGTCAAATATGTTTCATATTCTGGGTGTCTTCCGATGGTTTGGGCTGGTTTGAATAGGGGCTTACAGTGCACAGGTCGTTTCAGGTTTGTATGACAGTTGATATGGCGAGGTTGAATTTTACATTATTCTGATTGTGGCGCTTCGTCATTGGGCCCTGGCGAGGGGGCAGACCATGTGATTGGATGAAAAATTCAAGAACTTTGACTCTATAGACAATGCATATTGAATTGTCGTTCCAATAGTTGTGAGTCGATTTTATTCGAGGTTGCCAAATCCTGATAATTAGGCTTCTCGGAAAGCATCAGTGAAACGTTTAATTCAACAAAATAGCCAGAATTGGTCTGTGATATCTATCGCACCAGGCGTAGATACTTGCGCGTTGCGTTGCGTTGCGTTGCGTTGCGTTGTAACGGAGTATTTCGTAGATTGCATACTGATAGCTGTCATGTATATTCTTTATCTTTCTTACCCCAACTGCTTATGGATTACTATTTGGGAATTAATACCAATCCAATTGGAGGTCCAAAATGATAAAGCATGAAAGCTACCATTGCTGGCCACGCCCATCTTCTCCGTTACTAGGGAAGGGAAGGAAATGATGATATGACATCTACTTAAAGAGAGGCCAGCGACTCACCGACGCCCTCATAGATGTCAAGGAGTTGGATGGTTGGGAGGAATATAGTTTAGGAGTATCATCATAAGCAAATGATATGATAAGATTGAATATACGTTGGGAATGACCATGCTAAGAAATTTATGTCACTCCATTGATGATTTTGCTGGGATGGGGCGAAGCTATTAAACTTGCCCTGGCTAATAAGCCTAGGTTTAAGCGCCATTGATCGCTCTCTGAAACGAGAAAGAAAGTTAAATATTTAATTCCCTTCCCCCTTTTTGTTTCTAATTGAAATTGTAAGGGAAATATTGATATCTGTATATGTTTTTGTAATGAGCGAGATTCAAAACATGTAACTAGACACGTAGTGCATCATGAACGTCACATCACCGTGAACATGCGTACTAATGTACAATTAATTTGCTAGTAAGCCAATATTGGTCATGAAGACCATAGAGTTGGGTAAATATTAATGGTGGTATGTTGATAAGTATTGTGGAAGGATTTATTTAGATACATCTTGAAATAATTTTACAATTACCCTGTTTTGTTCAATATCGTATTCTCCGCGCTTTCTTAAAATCTGCACCTAGGATTCCACCCATTGCCTGAAAATCCCAAAAGAATTACCAAAACTTTGGGTATCCCTACGTTATACGAAGCAATGTGTTATAATCTACTTAGGATCACACAAAATTGGAGAGCATGAATTGATTTAGCGAGTGTGTGCCTGCATCCCTAACTGTCATGAGAAATTATTTTGAGTTTCTTGAACAGATTTGTATATTTAAAAAATACATTTGAAATAAAAAGAACCATTTGAGCAAAACAATATTTTCCTACGGGAAAGGTCTATTAAAGGGAACATCACCATCCCGTCCTATGACAAGTAAAAATCAGCTTCATAAAATACAAATTAAATGCAATGATGATATTGATCATATATGTTCACTAGTGCTCAACACACTAAATACATATTTCTTACCATTCACAATATAATCAGAGAATGAATGAGTATGCAGTATTGCACTTCGTTGTGCAAATAATTGCAGAAAAAAACTAATTTTGTTACAAGATATGAGAAATTTTTAACGAGTTTACCTTAATCATAATTAATTAATGACTTACCTATTCAAAGTCACTGCCACTGTGTAAAATAAGCAATACTTTTGTGGTTTTTATATTGTTAGTATTGAAGAAAAATGTTGAAATTGTTATTCAAATACTTTCTACGCAGTTAAAAAAAAACAATTTATCTCGGGTCATTAACACACAAAACGAACCATAGTGCAAGAAAACAATTATACTAATAAAAATTTACTTAATTTTGTTTCACGTAATTATTTGCGATTTTTGTTTTTTCTCGTTCTACATCTATAAAAAAAATGTATGAGCCAAAAAAGGAGCTAACCATTTGTGAAACTTTGCAGAGTGAACTTATCTCCTACAGAGCATCGTTTCAAACTTTCAGTACGTGCGGGTTCCTGGAATACTATTGATGGTTTGCTATGTACAGAACATATTCGCGTGCTCGAGTATGAAATATAATCAATATGCAAAAGAAGATGAATATAAAGTACTCACCGAATGTAGTTTGAACTTACGAATACCATTCCTTATCCACTTTGTATTGCCTGTTACAGGTAGAAGAACGTTTGAATCAGCGTCCAGCGGTTTTCAGCGTAGTGATCTTTCGCAGTGTATTGACGCGCTTTACCCATTGGATGATGATGATTTTCAGCTCTTAATTGTATCGCCAACAACTATCGCAGAATTAGTACTTTGCATTGTCCTTACGTCCTTTAACTTGAACACCGTCCATTTGGTCATCATTTGTTCGCAGCAGCTGGAACTGAATCTTCTTCTAAGCAGCATTATCGATGTCCAGGTAGTACTAGTAATATTGGGGAGGCTTGCCAGTTTCATGAGTTACACATTTTATGAACATAGAGAGTTTAATAAAAATTTAGCTATTTGACACAGCGAAAATTCCACGTCCATTCCTATCGCACCAGGCGTAGATACTTCATACAAAAAGTGTGACATGGAAGTGAGCCAAGGAGTGAGCGGGGTATAAAATTCTTTTTCTTGCGTTACGTAATCAATGGATCTTTACCAAGGTGCGGTTTTCATTCAGCTATGTGGGTTCTCTTTTCGCCAGCGTTTGGAGGAGAGGCACTGTAGTCAGTGTACTGAAAGGTTTAGCTTTCATACGAACTTGAACCGGCTTATTGTGCCCAATCAGTTTTTGTTCAAATTGGCTTTTGGCATACACTCGGAGCATGGGACGGAATCGATTGAGCGTGGTGGAGCTGGGTCGTTTTTTGAACCACCCTACTAATATTATTTGCTTTTTTATAAATATTACACCAATACTATTACAATATATGACAGTTTTTATTGTACCAACACTTTCAAAGCTTTGTTTTGGTACTCAACCCACCTTCACCTTAATTTCCATCCAATTTGAAAAGCCATCAACGTTCAATAAATGAACGTGATGTTTGTAGTAGAAAAATCCTTGGTGTATTCTACCAAAAAGTTTTGTGGAAGGAATCCATTTCGTATTAATCAACTGTTTTGGTTGCTCTGCCATAACAGCAGGAGCATCACAAGCATTAACAATCTTTTCCAAATCAGCAACTGACTGCTCCAATGGGAATCGCAAACAAATATCAGCACTATTATCCCTTATTGCATTGGGAACGTCAAAAGCTTTCCTATAAATAGGTGTGTCAATTTTTAAAACCAATTCGGTTTCATTACCTTTAATAGGAGTCAAAAAATCTTTAATGAAAACATCAGACAATTTAGTCTTGACATAAATCATTAATTCGTTGTTCTTGCGTTCATTTATTCTGTTTCCAGTTACTTGTTTATCAAAAATATTACGCCAGTTGGGAAAGAAAACATTCAACCAGGTTCTCCCAAATAAAGGAATAAAATCATGATCACTATCCAATACTAGAAGTTTCAATTCCGAAAAATAACCGAAGCAATAACTTCTCCAGCAATTTTCAATCGAGAACCGTTTACCACTATTAAAGTAGTAGAACTTTTCTGCAGGGGAACATCGAAATTAGCCAAAAATAGCTTTTTTTCCAATCACGGAAACGTCAGAGCCACTATCAATCTCCATCTGCACATTGATGCCTTGAATAGCTAGTTCTAGTAAACATGGATGACTTTTGTTAATGGAGGAAACATGCATGCACTGTAATTCACCTGGATCCGAATCATCACTCTTGTCTTCCAAACAACTCATCATATTCGACAAATTATCGTCATTTTTCGCACAGGTTTTTTCAAAGTTGATGTTGTTGATCGGACTCCTCTTGAAATGTTCCAGATTCGTGCACCTCCTGCGAACATGTCCTCGAACTCCACAATAGTAGCACACTCGCTGATCAATTGCTGGTTGTTCATCGCTCTTCAGTTCCACCGGGTGATCCACTGCATCCAGATACCTTCTTCGCTGTTCCTGGAGCCGCACTTGTCTAGCCCGTCCGGTCTGCGAACGATGATTCACACGATTGCTGTACCTATTGTAGGGTTTTGTGTTGCGCTCGTCATCCCCTGAAAAATGTCTATAGCCTGCTCGGCACTTCACTGGACCATGCCTTCGATTTGAATCTGTCATACGTTGAAAAAGGTTACCACAACTTCCAAAAATAGAAGCGATTTGTTCAAAAGAATTGTCTTGTGTTAATGTTTTTGCATTAGAAGCAGCTAACTCCCATGTAGATATCATTTTCTCAACTTGAGCTAGATTCAATTTGTCCCCATATTCCGCTAATAACTTTTGTCTCAAGGCGTCATCCGTCAAGCCAATGAGAATTCGATCAAGTATGCGATCCTGTTTATAACGTTTAAAGTTGCAATACTCAGCTTGGAGTTTAAGCGAAAAAAGAAAATCACTGGCTGTTTCACCAGGTTGCTGTACTCGGGACCCAAATTTGAAACGTTGGATTAAGGCTGAATCCATTTTGTCCAGCTTTTGCTTCAGCTTTTCGATCTCAAAAGGTGCTGCATCAAGCAATTGATCATTAAAATACAAGCTCTGAGCTACTTCGAATAGAAAATCACCTCCTAGGAGAAACATTTGATCTTTCCTGTCCGCTTCCGCTACTTTATCAACGCGAAAATGATATCCTAGTCGCTTGAACCAGGACGCAAATGTTTGTCCTTTGCGGTACGGATCAATATTCGGAACTACGTAACACATCGTTTCTTTAATTTTAAAATAAATAAAAATAATTTCAGTTGAGGCAAATATTAAACCCAAAAAATTAAAATCTATATAAATTGCAAAATATCAAAACAAAATGGCTTGCTCCAAAAAAATGATCTAAATTCTCCTATTGTTATACACACTTTTCACAATATAGATTGAAAGTCAAATACATTCATGTAACTTCACCAAAAAAAAGCGAAAAAAAATCACAAAAAAATAAAAATCGTCAAAAAACTATTCAAATTTACACAATGCACATCCGCCAATTATGCGGTAAACGATCTATTGTTCAGTATTAACACATAATGTACCTTTTCATGAACCAAACAATTCACACAATAAAATATCATAAAGCAATTTGAAACAATGATCAATCAATGAAGGAAAAAATAATGACTTACCAATTATGAATGAACTTGTTACCGAAGCGTGGCAACGCTACCAGACACTTCGACGGTTGTACTCCAAAAATGAAAAGGAATTGTCTAGCCAACCGGCTGCTCGTCGCCAATATCGTCGTCGTATTCGTCGTAATCGTTACGGCCAGTCAGCAACAATCCGACACCAATAGATACAAATCCTCACGGATCTCGAGACGGAAACACAGTTGTCTACTGAAAACAGATTTCAATATCCGCCAGCGAAACCGCACAAAATGGCCAAACAGCTGCTAAAATTTTCCTTCACCGTACCGACGGATCTCTAAACCTTCGTTAAATCTCGCATAACATTTGAAAAGGGCCTACAGCCAAAACGTAAACACTGAGAAAATGCCGTTCGAAAAAAATGTATCACAATTTCTATTCCTATTTCCCAGGTTTGTGATATTTTAAGCAGCAAAAACTCCTAAAAGCACATAATCAGCACTATCTATCCATCCATAACCTTAATTGCATCGAAAACATGCAAAAATGTGAAGAAATCGTCAAAATAAAAGTTTAAGTCTATTTTCATTTTTTTCTCCGGAATAGGCCTTCTTGATAAGTCATTCTGCATTTGCTTGTCATTCATAGACCCTTTGTTTATGGCATTTTTCGAAAGTAAACACGGGATAAGGCTTTTCGGGAGGGGAAATTTTCTCTCCGAGGTCGGGCCGAAAACGGTTCGGAGAAAATTCTCGTTATCGGCCCGAAGTTGGAGAAGGCTTATCCCAGACAGAAAACAACGAGTGGCTTGGCCGTTTTTTAGGGTGGACCTACACATATTTTGAAAATAACACGTTGTAGGCCCAATTAAAATTAGTTTTTTTAAGTAATTTAATTGAAGATGCGGAACATTTTTATACTATTAGTAGCTATTAGGGAATGCTATCGAAGGGTGTTAAAATTGAATTTGTTTACTTTTCATTGTAGGCCCTAATCAATTGTTAAGCGAGAAATATAAAGAAAAAGCCTCGTTAATAAAACTTGAAACACTTTTCCTCCCGTAAAATCACTTTTTTTTTACTCCACTGAACACAAAATGGCGTTACGGTACAGCGAACAAAACACACCGTCTCAGCCGCCGAAGCTCGTTATCAAAATCACCAGTTAATAAAATTGGAAAATAAAATCAATTTAATATAAGAAAAATATCTTCCTCAAATTTTTTTTTCGGGTAGTTATTTTGTTTTTCGATCCTCGTTTCGATCACTGCCACAATATGGCTTTTATTGGGCAAAATCGTGCTAACACATTTCTTTTCAACCTTTCTCTTACCTATACCGTTTCTCCGGACAGTCCCCGTCGGGAAAATTCCGATTTCTTTTCACAGGCCTTTCGCTGCCACTACAGCAGAATCCGCACCTCCGCCCGAGGCAATTTTATTCTTTGCTGCTACTGCAGGTATCGCGCCACCGCCGGGGCAAAACTGCTCACTCCAAACGAAGGCAAAGTTGTTCAACACGGGCAAAAGGCACTCGATTTTATGCACGCGCACTTTATCTAAGTTTTCACTTACTTTTTCCTCGTCGCCAAATATTATATACTAATAAGTATTAATCATCCGCGGAGGACAGTAGAATAAGGGTTTTCGGAGAGATGTTGAAATGCGTGTTAACGCTTGGAGGGTTGCGATCAAAAGAGGCCGATAGTCGCCGGACCATTTATTAGATCGGTATTGGTCTTGATCGATTGCTATAAACGAGTTTTATAGCAGTACACTGAAAATACCTTTTAGTTATTTTAAGGTACATATCATGTT